>NW_026652286.1:100632089-100873994 GCF_009828535.3 Hylobates moloch
ATGCCATCCCCATCAAGCTACCAATGACTTTCTTCACAGAATTGGAAGAAACTACTTTAAAGTTCATATGGAAGCAAAAAAGAGCCCCCATGGCCAAGTCAATCCTAAGCCAAAAGAACAAAGCTGGAAGAATCTAATTCCCTTTCTTCTCTTTACTGTCTTCCACTGTGGCACTTTATTCCAATTTGACTTCCTTCATGGTGACAAAATGGCTGTAGCAGTTTCAGAGCTCATGTGTGTACAATTTGTTAGCCAGAAGACAGACAGACCTCTGCTCAGCATTCAAACAAGATCACAAAACAATCTTGAACAAACGGCCAAGGCCAGGGGAATGGAATGTGGTGACAAGTTGGAGTCAGCAGGGATCCAGCCCTTGACCTGGAACTGCATTCAAAATTTCTAATAGTCAAGACTAACATAGCTCTACTAACAGTGATATAGATGGTTAAATCATAGGGATTTAATGTAATAGAAGCTAATTTCTGGTTCAAATCATAGTCTCATATTGGTCAAACAACTCTCTTCTAAGCTGTGACTTGAAATCCAGGATTAATTTGGTGTTGTATCTCCTCCATCTTGTTGCTTCTGATGCTCTCCTGAATTATCTCTCTAGCTCGTAGGGGGAAGAAGACAAGGGTTGGGAAACCATCAGACATGTAAACTACCAATATTTCCATTCACAGTCCATTTACCAGAACAAGTGAAATGGTAGATCCAAATACAAGGAAGTCTGGAAACCATAGAAGACTACATGGATATTGGTGAGCACTAGTGGTTTTTGATCCAGTCTTAGAAAATCTTTCTTTTTCTCTACCTACATACATAACACATTCACCTGTTCCTCAAGGGACAGAACCCAAAATATTCGCCTCCTGCATCCATCACAAAATCCAAGTGGTATATGGGCATCTGTATGTGATCTGGATGTGTCTCCTCCTAGACTGTCAATCTGTAAATTAAAAGGCAGAATTACCCATTTCCCCACATATACATTCATGATATAATCAATCTGGACGGAAGAACCATGTTGTATATCCCATTGGAAAAGAGAAAACTGAGAAACACAGGAGACACTGATGATCAGCTGGATTCTGAAATTTTGGGGTTCTGGAAACATAAAATTTCCATGCCTGGGTGATGGAGGAAGTTATTCAATTGGATTCTGTATTACTCTCTTATAGATAGGGGATAACTTCTCCATCCATGTTCATCAAATTTCCCAGCTCTGCTGTCAAGGAGATTGTGTCATTCTCTTTGGTCTCCATAACCCAATCTACACTGGGCTTTGTAAAGCATGCCCTCTTTGAGGATTCTGCAAACATCTAAGCCTGCATCGTGGTTAGGACCGGTTTGGGGACCCCAGGGGTTTTTAAAGACTCAAACATCAAAGGCTTTTTTGTCCATACTTTGTGAGTTTTTTGTTATACTTTCACCATAATTTCTTATAAAAATTATGAGACTTCTTATCCATTTGCTTCTGTTCAGTTTCATGGCCAATAATCATAAAGTTATTTTTCGGATATAACTCTAGAACCTGACTAATTTTGTTTTCATAATGCTGCATCCCTTCTCCTTTTAAATTTAAGAGCTACTCCTTTGAAGGTATCTAGAACAGTAGTCTTGAAAAGACCACACTCTTAATCTGGTTGTTGCTTTCAGTAATTTTTTTTCTGCTGGTAAGTTGAACATTGAGTTATTTTGACTGACTGAGAAGCTTTATTAGACCTTGGTTTATCAATGCCTTTTTAAAACTTAAATCTTAATAATCTGGGACTAAAAACGTAAAGATTTTCAGCCATGCAAAGATCTGAATTTCTGTATTTTATTTATTTATTTCTTCCTGCAAACCATTCAATTTTTTCTTAGTCTCAGCTTGGTTCTGTAGTACCTTTCCTAATATGCCCAATAGTAGTTAGTATGCCCTATTAACAGTCTGTTTTCCAATGTCTTCCCTTAGAGTTATAAATTCAGTCGGTTTGGTCTATCTTTCTAGTTATAGCAGAAGTCCATTTTATAAAATGTTTTTGCATCTGCATAATATGGATCTTCAATTTTCCAGGCTCAAACATGAGCTTTTTTACCCAGTGCTTCCTGACATGTAAAGCAAGGCCACATGGTTTAGGCTTTTAGTTGTTGTTGTTACAAGAGGGTATCACCCCTAGTACTGATTTTTTAGTTATTCAGAATAGAACAGACTATGCCATAGTAACCAATAATACCTCAATTTTCAGAGGTCTAAAACAATAAAAGTTTGTTTCTTACTCAGTCCAGTGTAGGTTTAGCAGCTGTCCTCTAAGCAGTTGTTTATATCACAAGATGCCTCAGTCTTATGGGTCTACTATCTTGTAAATTCCAGGTCACCTTGACATTATTCAGCTGTCAGAGAGGGGCAAGATAATGTAAACAGAGGAGGCACAATGATGCTAAACAACATGCCTCCAAGATTTAATCAGATTGCCAGCCCAGTTGCTACAGAGAAGAGCAATTAGAGGAGCCCGTGGATACTATCAGAAGCTAGTAGTGTCTACTACACAGTCATCCAAAGTACACGGAAAATTGTGTTTTTTAAAGGCAGAATAAAATAGATACTTAAAAAAGGAACTGATAATATCCACTGCAGGGTATTTCAACAGGTTGTTCTGAAGACTAAAAAACATATTGTATGCAATATACTTAGCACAGTACCAATCGTGCAAGTGCTCAGTACACTGTACTTACTCTTTTTATGCTTGTCATCACCACTCCCTTATATGGAAATGTAGATGCAATATATACATCTTTTGAAGATTTCAAAAATCTTTTTTTTTTTTTTTTTTTTTTTTTTTGAGACGGAGTCTCGCTCTGTTGCCCAGGCTGGAGTGCAGTGGCGCAATATCGGCTCACTGCAAGCTCCGCCTCCCGGGTTCACGCCATTCTCCTGTCTCAGCCTCTCCGAGTAGCTGGGACTACAGGTGCCCGCCACCACGCCCAGCTAATTTTTTGTATTTTTAGTAGAGACGGGGTTTCACCGTGGTCTCGATCTCCTGACCTTGTGATCCGCCCGCCTCGGCCTCCCAAAGTGCTGGGATTACAAGCGTGAGCCACCGCGCCCGGCCTCAAAAAATCTTTTGAAGGTTTCTTCCAGCCTAAACAGCGTGTATTTCTAATTATCTCATTTTGCACTGGGGATGAGATCTGGAAAAAAACATTTGCGTGAAGATTTCCAATTTCTGTAAAAATGTCCATTATACAAGTTTTGTCAGTCAGCTTCTCCGACAGTTATATTCTATTTGTTCCTAATTTATTTTTTTTCACAGCAAGCCATCACTGAGATTGATAAAAGAAATTGATTATAGATGTCTCCTCTTTTCTTAAAGTCAAAAAGGATGTGTTTGGCCTGGCTTCTATTTCTTGATGAGTGAAACTTTTTGTGTTTCAGCTCAACATGAGAGAGTAAAATAGACATTTGACTCTGCAGGGCCAGGGTGGCATAGTAAAGTTATGGATACCCTAGAAATTTGGTTTTTACATGGGAAAAATGGTGTCCTTTGATATTTATGATATTATCAATGTTTCTCATATCGAGCATGCAATAGAGGACAAGAAAAAGTCAGTCTTTCATTGCAAAGAGTGTTCCCTTGGTGCCTAAGGCCAGGCTATGAGAAGTTACAGAAGAGACAGATCAATTTTCTCAAGCCTCAGGAACATTGTATTTAAGGAAGAGTCTAAACAAATCTAAGATGTGAATACAATTAAACAAAAGAATGTTTCAATCATCTAATAACACCTGTGTTGATACATGCACATAGTGCTAATAATTTAAAAAAATAATAGAAGAAGTGAATGTTGTGTAATTAGTTATAAGTGGTGATTAAAGGTAAATGGGAGAAAATTTCTGAGCAGCCTAAGACAATGATCACTGCTTAAATGCAAGCCTCTTTTTCTATGCCCCCCAAATAAAATAGAACCATGAGAAAAAATAAAACTCTGTAAATTATAAGACACAATGTCCATGCCTTCATAAACTATAAGCAAAATAAAAGGGAAAAACCCTACTGAACTGCAATGAACAATTACTTCTGCTACTACCACAAAACCTTGCTGCAAACAGGTGTAGTCTGGGAGAACAAAACAAATCAAAAATAACAAAAATAGAAAAACCTCAGTATGCATGGAAAAGAGAAGATGGGAGATAGTGCCAGGCCTAAAGTTTTTCTCAAACTAGTGTGAGAATGAGAAATTTCACACTGAGTGTGAAAATACTAGTAGCTGAGAACACTGAATTCACAGCTGGGAATTTTAGGTATACATGATTTTAGGTAGCAGGTTTCAAATGATGTGGTTTCTAAGGGAGACAAAAGCAAAAAGGGAAAAAAAATATCTTATGGAAATACGATGGAAGAGGTAATTTCACGGCCCTACTAATCAAAGAATATGTTGTAGGCCCCACAAACTCTTCTTTGACACACACACACACCCCCACACACAAAGACTTAGCAAAAAGAGTAGACTTGCTACACTGGTATCAGTGAATACCAATAAACCAGGACCTTTACCAAAAGAAAAAATTAAAAACAAGAAGCAAGCTCTTGAAACACCATTTCTCTCTACCACTCTTCCCTCCCCTCAAAAAAAAAAAAAAAAAAAATGAAGCGGAAAAGAAGTGTAACAACATTGCAAACAAAGTTAAACATACACAAACAAGCATTTGGAGATATGGAAAAACATTCTGAGTCAGAAATTCAAAAATTAAAGGCAAAAAAGGACCAAAAGAAAATGCAGAAAGAAATGAAAGTGAATTTATTAAATTCAAGAAAAATGTTTAAAAAAGACAATGTCACCTGACATAAGAAGAATAAATTCCACGTGAAAATTTAACAAGAGGCTTTGAAGGAAGTTAGGAACCAGACAAGAAAAGTAAAATGAGACAAACAAAACAAAAGAACACACAAGTAAAAAGGGTCAGAGATAAAATGGTGGAAAAGGAAGACAGACAAAGAAGGAATAACATTAATAGAGTTGGATCCCCTGAAGAAGCTAAGCAAAAAAAAGTATCAAAATTAATACTTGGAATTAGAATCTGAAAGCACATTGCAGAAATGAAAGAAGGCCTGAATCTATATAGCAGAAGGGTCAATGGAGTGCCTGGAGAAAATTATCTGAAAAAATCTACTCTGAGACATTTTCTAGCAAAGCATGGCTTTTTTTCATAGATTAAGAAAAATAATCTAAATGCTTTCAGGCAAAAATATCAAATAGTAACTTGTAAGGAAAAATAATCAATTACACTGGCATTAGATTTCTAAAATTAAAGAAAAAGAAATCAACCACCACAGAAATAAATTGTTTCAGGTAAGAAACATCAATACTAAATGGTGAGTAAAAGTATGATGAGAAATGGGATATTTGTATAGTCTCAAAGTAATTATCTGCAGGATGCTTATTAATTACAAAGTTAAGAATAAAAATTTTAGTTAAAAAGCCTTGCAGATCTCAGCTTTAATGAAGTGATTTAAGCTAACATTACCAGGAATGTGACAGATCAACACTTATGTGCCTTCAGCTTTTAGGCAGTAATAGGAACACAACATCGCTTTTGTTGTATTCCTGCCAAAAATGCAAAAAATGAAGCTAATCGTGAAGAAACATTAGACAAACAAATCTGAGATACACTCTACAAAATACCCAGGCAGTACACTTGAAAAAATCTCAAGATCATAAAAGCAAATGAAAGTCTGAAAAATCTCTTTTTGGAGAAGACATAAGGACAAGAAAACTGATATGGTTTCACTGTGTCCCCACACAAATCTTATCTTGAATTCCCACATGTTGTGGGAGGGACCTGGTGGGAGGTAATTGAATCATGGGGGCAGGTCTTTCCCATGCTGTTTTCATGACAGTGAGTAAGTCTCATGAGATCTGATGGTTTTGAAAAACGGGAGTCTCCCTGCACAATCTCTCTCTTTGTCTGCTGCCATCCATGTAAGATGTGACTTGCTCGTCCTTGTCTTCTGCCATGATTGTGAGGCTTCCCCAGCCATGTGGAACTGTTAAGTCCAATTAAACCTCTTTGTTTTGTACATTGCTCAGTCTCCAGTTTGTCTTTATCAGCAATGTGAAAACAGACTAATACAACAACTAAGTGCAATGTGTGATCCTGGATTGGATCTTGGGCTAGAAGAAGTACATTGCATTAGTGAAACAACTGGTCATTTGAAATAAGATCTATAGATTAGATAATAGCATTTTATCAGTATTAATTTCCTGATTTTGACAACTTTAACAGAGTTTTACAAGAAAATGTTCTTGTTTTTAGGAAATACAAACTAAAATATTTAGAAGTAGAAGTTTATCATACCTACAACTTAATCTTAAATATTTCAAAATATATATATTTAAATATGTATGTGTTAATATGTACATGTGCATACATACTTATGTATACATCAAATGTATGTGTATGTGCACATATACATATGTGTATGTGTTTTCATATGTGTGAGGTAAGAGAATAACTCATAAAGCAAGAGAAGTGGAAAACATCTGGAGAATCTAAGTGAAAGCGATCCAGGAATTCCTTGAGCTATTTTTGCAAACATTTATAAGAAATAATTTCAAAAGAAAAAGAAAAGTGAAGGCTGGGCGTGATGGCTCATGCCTGTAATCCCAGCACTGTGGGATGCTGAGGTGGGTGGATCCCCTGAGGTCAGGAGTTCAAGACCAGCCTGGCCTACATAGGGAAACCCCGTCTCTATTAAAAATACAAAAATTAGCCGAGTGTGGTGGGCATGCCTGTAATCCCAGCTACTTGGGAGGCTGAGGCAGGAGAATCACTTGAACCCGGGAGGCAGAGGTTGCAGTGAGCTGAAATTGTGCCACTGCACTCCAGCCTGGGCAACAGAACAAGACTTGGTCTCAATAAAAAAATAATAATAATAAAGAAAAATAAAAGTGAAGTGGAGGCAACCTTTTTATGTAAGGGATACTGCTGTAACATACTGACTAAATCATTAAAGAAATCTAATCCAAGATCCGAAGAAATGCTTTAGTTACTTACAAGATCATAAACAAAATAAGCGAACCCTGAGATATGTAATGTAATTGACCTGTCTGGTTCATATTCTGTAAACAGACATACATATATACTCATACATGTAAGGATTCACTCACACAAGCACACACATGCCCACACATGCTTTTATTTTCCCAAAACCACCTGAAATGTCATTATATGTTGCAGCAATTGACAATATAAACCAAGAATCAGTCAGTCAGCTTTTGTGGAAAACATAGTTAACACAACAATAGTACTCATCACAGACAACTGCCCTTATAGTATTAGAATTTAGCCTTCATGGTTTGCAAAGAAAAAGAAGCAGCAAAGCTAGTAATGATTTTATTTAAAGTCAAATCAAATAATGCTAATGGCTTCAAAAGTACATATATTTGTCTTCTCATTTGTGACAGAGCTAGGAGACCCATTTGTAAATTGACATATCACCCTGCATCTTGATTCATTTTCAACATAGTCCATAGCTCTGAGGGAAGCATAGAGCTGAAATAATTTAGGGTTGAAATATCTGGGTTATAGAATCCTGGTTTTCTCATTAACGAGGTTTGTAACTTTTATCAGGATCCTTCACTTCTCTCAGCCTCAATTTGAATGTATATAATTCTGTAAAGTGCATATAATTATACTTATCAAAATGTGTGAATTAATCCAGTAATATTAGTTATGTGAAAGTACCTTTTAAACTTTTAAATCCTATTTTTATATATGTTTACATTTAAGTGTCTTTAAAAATATAAAATTGCATTTATTTATAAACATCATCTTAGAAATTTAGTTAAGTTAAAATATTCAGTCTTTTATTCTTTATTACATGTAAACCTTAGCATGCATTTTTGACATATTTGGCCAGGGTTAAGGATATAGATGTAACTTAAGAGTTTTGCATGCATGTTCACTTAGTTCCTTTTTTTTTTTTCCTATTAGTGAAACTTGCCCATAAAGATAATAAAACCAGACCTTGTTCTCGTTAGCACCATATTCTGAACCATCCGTCTGGTAATGGCACTTTTATATGTACATTTACATCTCAAATAGGGTTTATTTGTTTGATTTACCTCTTAGGTAAGGTGGGCATTACTTACCTATTGCTGCTGTGACAAATAAAAACAAACTTAGTGGCTTAATACAAATTTATGATCTCATAACCCTGGGGGTCTGAAGTCTCACTGAGCTAAAATCAAGGTGTCAATAGGGCTGTATTTCTTCTGGAGCCTCTGGGAAATAATCCATTCCTTACCTTTGTCAATTCCTAGTACTAGAAGCTACCCAGTTACCTTGACTCATTCCCTTCCCAATCTTCAAAGTCAGCAATGGAGGTTGAGTTCCCACATTGAATCACTTTGAATGGCTTGCCTCTCTCTTTCACTTATAAAGACCTTAGCGATTGCATTGTAGTCGCCGAGACAATTAAAGATAATCTTCCCATTTCAAAATGCTGTACTTTATCACACCTGCAAAGTCCTTTTTGCCATGGAAGTTTACATATTCACAGATTTCGGAATTAGTATATATGGATATTTTTGAAGTGATTTTGTTCTGTCTACCATATCACACAAGTGTGCATTTTTACAGAATCCATACAT
Organism: Hylobates moloch; assembly: GCF_009828535.3. Taxonomy (NCBI): domain Eukaryota; kingdom Metazoa; phylum Chordata; class Mammalia; order Primates; family Hylobatidae; genus Hylobates; species Hylobates moloch. Next base: position 100,640,724 of record NW_026652286.1, read on the forward strand.
ATCTAAAATACCTTCCAGGTTTTAGTTTACATATTTCCATGAGATGTGTATTGGATAAACATCATCACCGTCACCATAGTTGGAAAGACTGACACTCAGGGAGGTTAGAAGGCATGCGTATAGTCAGTCAATGAGTCAAGGGGGAGAAATGCTACATCTTCCGCTCTTGATGGTGTTTACCTAACAATGTGACCCAATATTTTTATTTCTGCCCAGATTTTCTGCCACATATCTCATGTTGAAATTGGGTTCCGAAGGGACCTAGTCATTTATATTTTCCAGAGAGTTTGCCCCATGCAAAATTGAACAGTCTTGCTTTTGGGAGATCGGAATGCTCTGGGTGGGCACAGATAATGCTGAAATTGTTAGTTCTTTAGTTGCTTTTATTTCTCTGTATTTAATGCTGCCACAATCTCTTTAAAAATATTTGAATTCATTGTGTCTCTATTTATTGTGTTCACACCCTGAGGCACATTTGCAGAGAGTGTAATTTTTAAATTCGGAAAAAAATGAATTAAATGGAAACATATTTTGGGAAAGGAGCTCTGGAGGTCATATAGTTTTGCCTCTAACCTGTAGGCAGAATTGTTCTCAAGTCTCTCTTATATGAGTTGTTTATTATCTTTCTAGTACAAGGTCCAACAAGAAATCATCCTGTAAATATGTCGAGCAGAATACTTTAGCAGAAAAGAAAACATAAAGAGAAGAAATCTCACCTTAAAATTGTTTTTAGTGCTTTTATCCACATGGTCTTACCACCAACAAAGCATTCAGGTTTAGATTACTATCTTAATTCATAGAGGAGACCAAAAGCTGGTAATCATTAAAGTTCACTACAGGATCGGGGATGTGTGAATTATTTTGATCAGCATTTCATATATGTTTATCTTATGACTTTATATTCTAATTAGAATGAGAAACAAGAAATGTGTGTCCTCTTCTCTGGTTTTCTGATGTTCCTGGTATGCTGCGAAGTACCTTTACCAACACGGGGCAATAGCCAGCCTGCTCCCTTTAGTAAAAGCCTAGGATTTTTGAGCCTTTATTTTATCCCACAAATAAATAAAGGATTACCCAATTCTAAAGTAACCAGGTTTTAGCTGTATGGATAATGCCATGCCATTTATTTGTATGTGCATTTGTTTGCTCAACAAACTTGCTTATCATCGGTTTTTTTTTGTTGTTTGTTTGTTTGTTTGTTTTAGCAGAGTCTCACTCTTCACTCTTCACCTGGAGTGCAGTGGTGTGATCTCAACTCACTGCAACTCCCCAGGTTCAAGTGATTCTCGTGCCTCAGCCTCCCCAGTAGCTGGGATTACAGGTGTGGGCCACTGTATCTGGCTAGTTTTTATATTACTAGTAGAAATGGGGTTTTGCCATTTTCGCCAGGCTAGTCTCAAACTCCTGGCCTCCAGTGATCCACCCATCTTGGCTTCCCAAAGTGTTGGGATTATGGGCGTGAGCCACCACGCCCATCCTATTATCTATTAACTACTATGGCAGATACTGGGGGTAAAAATAGTAAGGCAAACTCTTTCATTTAAAACGGGGGATTTTCAACTTTTTGGCCATGATCCACAGTAAGAAATGTGTTTTACAGTGAGACCTCTGTACAAATTCTCATAAGGCAGTAACGAAAGTCCATGAAATAATACCTTCACTATGTTAAGAGCACTTTCACATTTCCTCTTCTCTTTAAGGTTCTATTTTTTGTGCTGCTATCTGTCTCTATTATTTTCTGCTGTTAAAAAAATGCTGGTCAGGAGTCACTAAATAGATTTTATTACCCAATAATGGGGAGTGACCTGTACTTTGAAAAATATTTCTCTAGAACCATGCTACTCTAAGTATAGTCTAAGGACACAGCAGTGCATTAGAATTGCAGAGTTTCAGCCTCCTCCATCTCCAGATGTATAGAATTAGAATCTGCCTTCTAACAAGATCCCTCAAATAATTCACACACATTTAAATTTGAGAAAAAATATTCTAAGACTTATAAGTGTGGAGTACTTCCTATGCTCAGAAAGAATTTTGAGGAAAAAATGTAGACACACAATTAAAAATTGATATATAGTATTTTTCATCATTAATTATAAATAGCTTCAAGAAACAATATTTGTGTTTTAAGTGTTTAAAATTCTTGTATATCAGATGGAATGTAATACCATAGTGCTTTGATACCCATGTTTATCCATTTATAAAGATAAGTAAACAAATGTTTCTTTAATAATAATTTGCATCCTTTTTCATTTCTTTTGTTTTCTTTTTTTATTATACTTTAAGTTTTAGGGTACATGTGCACAACATGCAGGTTTGTTACATATGTATACATGTGCCATGTTGGTGTGCTGCACCCATTAACTTGTCATTTAACATTAGGTATATCTCCTAATGCTATCCCTCCCCCCTTCCCCCACCCCACGACAGGCCCCGGTGTGCAAAGTTCCCCTTCCTGTGTCCATGTGTTCTCATTGTTCATTTCCCACCTATGAGTGAGAACATGCGGTGTTTGGTTTTTTGTCCTTGCGATAGTTCACTGAGAATGATGGTTTCCAGCTTCATCCATGTCCCTACAAAGGACATGAACTCATCACTTTTTATGGCTGCATAGTATTCCATGGTGTATATGTGCCACATTTTCTTAATCCAGTCTATCATTGTTGGACATTTGGGTTGGTTCCAAGTCTTTGCTATTGTGAATAGTGCTGCAATAAACATACGTGTGCGTGTGTCTTTATAGCAGCATGATTTATAATCCTTTGGGTATATACCCGGTAATGGGATGGCTGGGTCAAATGGTATTTCTAGTTCTAGATCCCTGAGGAATCGCCACACTGACTTCCACAATGGTTGAACTAGTTTACAGTCAGTCCGACCAGCAGTGTGAAAGTGTTCCTATTTCTCCACATCCTCTCCAGCGCCTGTTGTTTCCTGACTTTTTAATGATCTCCATTCTAACTGGTGTGAGCTGGTGTCTCACTGTGGTTTTGATTTGCATTTCTTTGATGGCCAGTGATGATGAGCATTTTTTCATGTGTGTTTTGGCTACATAAATGTCTTCTTTTGAGAAGTGTCTGTTCATATCCTTCACCCACTTTTTGATGGGGTTGTTTGTTTTTTTCTTGTAAATTTGTTTGAGTTCTTTGTAGATTCTGGATATTAGCCCTTTGTCAGATGAGTAGGTTGCAAAAATTTTCTCCCGTTATGTAGGTTGCCTGTTCACTCTGATGGTAGTTTCTTTTGCTGTGCAGAAGCTCTTTAGTTTAATTAGATCCCACTTGTCAATTTCGGCTTTTGTTGCCATTGCTTTTGGTGTTTTAGACATGAAGTCCTTGCCCATGCCTATATCCTGAATGGTATTGCCTAGGTTTTCTTCTAGGGTTTTTATGGTTTTAGGTCTAACATTTAAGTCTTTAATCCATCTTGAATTAATTTTTGTATAAGGCATAAGGAAGGGATCCAGTTTAAGCTTTCTACATATGGCTAGCCAGTTTTCCCAGCACCATTTATTAAATAGGGAATCCTTTCCCCATTTCTTGTTTTTGTCAGGTTTGTCAAAGATCAGATAGCTGTAGATACACCGCATTATTTCTGAGGGCTCTGTTCTGTTCCATTGGTCTATATCTCTGTTGTGGTACCAGTACCATGCTGTTTTGGTTACTGTAGCCTTGTAGTATAGTTTGAAGTCAGGTAGCGTGATGCCTCCAACTTTTTTCTTTTGGCTTAGGATTGACCTGACAATGCGGGCTCTTTTTTGATTCTATATAAACTTTAAAGTAGTTTTTTCCAATTCTGTGAAGAATGTCATTGGTAGCTTCATGGGGATGGCATTGAATCTGTAAATTACCTTGGGCAGTATGGCCATTTTCACAATATTGATTCTTCCTACCCATGAGCATGGAATGTTCTTCCATTTATTTGTATCCTCTTTTATTTCATTGAGCAGTGGTTTGTAGTTCTCCTTGAAGAGGTCCTTCACATCCCTTGTAAGTTGGATTCCTAGGTATTTTATTCTCTTTGAAGCAATTGTGAATGGGAGTTCACTCATGATTTGGCTCTCTGTTTGTCTGTTATTGGTGTATAAGAATGCTTGTGATTTTTGCACATTGATTTTGTATCCTGAGACTTTGCTGAAGTTGCTTATCAGCTTAAGGAGATTTTGGGCTGAGACAATGCGGTTTTCTAGATATACAATCACGTCATCTGCAAACAGGGACAATTTGACTTCCTCTTTTCCTAATTGAATACCCTTTATTTCCTTCTCCTGCCTGATTGCCCTGGCCAGAACTTCCAACACTATGTTGAATAGGAGTGGTGAGAGAGGGCATCCCTGTCTTGTGTTTTTCAGTTTTCAAAGGGAATGCTTCTAGTTTTTGCCCATTCATTATGATATTGGCTGTGGGTTTGTCATAGATAGCTCTTATTATTTTGAGATACGTCCCATCAATACCTAACTTATTGAGAGTTTTTAGCATGAAGCGTTGTTGAATTTTGTCAAAGGCCTTTTCTGTATCTATTGAGATAATCGTGTGGTTTTATCGTTGGTTCTGTTTATATGCTGAATTGCATTTATTGATTTGCATATGTTGAAGCAGCCTTGCATCCCAGAGATGAAGCCCACTTGATCATGGTGGATAAGCTTTTTGATGTGCTGCTGGATTCAGTTTGCCAGTATTTTACTGAGGATTTTTGCATCGATGTTTATCAGGGATATTGGTCTAAAATTCTCTTTTTTGGTTGTTTCTCTGCCAGGCTTTGGTATCAGGATGATGCTGGCCTCATAAAATGAGTTAGGGAGGATTCCCTCTTTTTCTGTTGATTGGTATAGTTTCAGAAGGAATGGTACCAGCGCCGTCTTGTACCCTTCAATTTGGCTGTGAATCCATCTGGTCCTGGACTTTTTTTGGTTGGCAAACTATTAATTATTGCCTCAATTTCAGAGCCTGTTATTGGTTGATTCAGAGATTCAACTTCTTCCTGGTTTAGTCTTGGGAGGGTATATGTGTCCAGGAGCTTATCCATTTCTTCTAGATTTTCTAGTTTATTTGCATAGAGGTGTTTATAGTATTCTCTGATGGTAGTTTGTATTTCCGTGGGATCAGTGGTGATATCCACTTTTTCATTTTTTATTGTGTCTATTTGATTCTTCTCTCTTTTCTTCTTTATTAGTCTTGCTAGTGGTCTATCAATTTTGTTGATCTTTTCAAAAAACCAGCTCCTGGATTCATTGACTTTTTGAAGGGTTTTTTGTGTCTCTATTTCCTTCAGTTCTGCTCTGATCTTAGTTATTTCTTGCCTTCTGCTAGCTTTTGAATGTGTTTGCTCTTGCTTCTCTAGTTCTTTTAATTGTGATGTTAGGGTGTCAATTTTAGATGTTTCCTACTTTCTCTTGTGGGCACTTAGTGCTATAAATTTTCCTCCACACACTGCTTTAAATGTGTCCCAGAGATTCTGGTATGTTGTGTCTTTGTTCTCGTTGGTTTCGAAGAACATCTTTATTTCTGCCTTCATTTCGTTATATACCCAGTAGTCATTCAGGAGCAGGTTGTTCAGTTTCCATGTAGTTGAGCGCTTTTGAGTGAGTTTCTTAATCCTGAGTTCTAGTTGGATTGCACTGTGGTCTCAGAGACAGTTTGTTATAATTTCTGTTCTTTTGCATTTGCTGAGCAGTGCTTTACTTCCAACTGTGTGGTCAATTTTGGAATAGGTGTGGTGTGGTGCTGAAAAGAATGTATATTCTGTTGATTTGGGGTGGAGAGTTCTGTAGATGTCTATTAGGTCTGCTTGGTGCAGAGCCAAGTTCAATTCCTGGATATCCTTGTTAACTTTCTGTCTCATTGATCTGTCTAATGTTGACAGTGGGGTGTTAAAGTCTCCGATTATTATTGTGTGGGAGTCTAAGCCTCTTTCTGGGTCTCTAAAAGAGTTGCTTTATGAATCTGGGTGCTCTTGTATTGGGTGCATATATATTTAGGATAATTAGCTCTTCTTGTTGAATTGATCCCTTTACCATTAGGTAATGGCCTTCTTTGTCTCTTTTGATCTTTGTTGGTTTAAGGTCTGTTTTATGAGAGACTAGGATTGCAACCCCTGCCTTTTTTTGTTTTCCATTTGCTTGGTAGATCTTCCTTCATCCCTTTATTTTGAGCCTATGTGTGTCTCTGCACGTGAGATGGGTTTCCTTAATATAGCACACTGATGGGTCTTGACTCTTTATCCAATTTGCCAGTCTATGTCTTTTAATTGGAGCATTTAGCCCATTTACATTTAAGGTTAGTATTGTTATGTGTGAATTTGATCCTGTCATTATGATGTTAGCTGGTTATTTTGCTCGTTAGTTGATGCAGTTTCTTCTTAGCCTTGATGGTTTAACAATTTGGCATGTTTTTGCAGTGGCTGGTACTGGTTGTTCCTTTCCATGTTTAGTGCTTCCTTCAGGAGCTCTTTTAGGGCAGGCCTGGTGGTGACAAAATCTCTCAGCAGTTGCTTGTCTGTAAAGGATTTTATTTCTCCTTCACTTATGAAGCTTAGTTTGGCTGGATATGAAATTCTGGGTTGAAAATTCTTTTCTTTAAGAATGTTGAATATTGGCCCCCATTGTTTCCTGGTTTGTAGAGTTTCTGCTGAGAGATCAGCTGTTAGTCTGATGGCCTTCCCTTTGTAGGTAACCCAACCTTTCTCTCTGGCTGCCCTTAAGATTTTTTCTTTCATTTCAACTTTGGTGAATCTGACAATTATGTGTCTTGGACTTGCTCTTCTCGAGGAGTATCTTTGTGGAGTTCTCTGTATTTCCTGAATTTGAATGTTGGCCTGCTTGCTAGTTTGGGAAAGTTCTCCTGGATAATATCCTTTAGAGTGTTTTCCAACTTGGTTCCATTCTCCCCGTCACTTTCAGGTATACCAATCAGACGTAGATTTGGTCTTTTCACATAGTCCCATATTTCTTGGAAGCTTTGTTCATTTCTTTTTGTTCTTTTTTCTCTAAACTTCTCTTCTCACTTCATTTCATTCATTTGATCTTCCATCACTGATACCCTATCTTCCAGTTGTTCGAATCGGCTACTGAGGCTTGTGCCTTCATCATGTAGTTCTCGTGCCTTGGTTTTCAGCTCCATCAGGTCCTTTAAGGACTTCTCTGCATTGGTTATTCTAGTTAGCCATTCATCTAATTTTTTTTTCAGGGTTTTTAACTTCTTTGCCATGGGTTCGAACTTTCTCCTTTAACTTGGAGTAGTTTGATCGTATGAAGCCATCTTCTCTCAACTCATCAAAGTCATTCTCCGTCCAGCTTTGTTCTGATGCTGGTGAGGAGCTGCATTCCTTTGGAGGAGGAGAGGCGCTTTGATTTTTAGAGTTTCCAGTTTTTCTGCTCTGTTTTTTCCCCATCTTTGTGGTTTTATCTACCTTTGGTCTTTGATGATGGTGACGTACAGATGGGGTTTTGGTGTGGATGTCCTTTCTGTTTGTTAGTTTTCCTTGTAACAGTCAGGACCCTCAGCTGCAGGTCTGTTGGAGTTTGCTGGAGGTCCACTCCAGACCCTGTTTGCCTGGGTATCAGCAGCGGAGGCTGCAGAACAGCAGACATTGGTGAACAGCAAATGTTGCTGCCTGATCTTTCCTCTGGAAGTTTTGTCTCAGAGGGGTACCCGGCCGTGTGAAGTGTCAGTCTGCCCCTACTGGGGAGGCCTCCCAGTTAGGCTACTTGGGGGTCAGGGACCCACTTGAGGAAGCAGTCTGTCCATTCTCAGATCTCCAGCTACGTGCTGGGAGAACCACTACTCTCTTCAAAGCTGTCAGACAGGGACATTTAAGTCTGCAGAGGTTTCTGCTGCCTTTTGTTTGGCTATGCCCTGCCCCCAGAGGTGGAGTCTACAGAAGCAGGCAGGCCTCCTTGAACTGCAGTGGGCTCCACCCAGTTTGAGCTTCCCAGCCACTTTGTTTACCTACTCAAGCCTTGGAAATGGCGGGTGCCCCTCCCCCAGCCTCGCTGCCACTTTGCAGTTTGATCTCAGACTGCTGTGCTAGCAATGAGCGAGGCTCCATGGGCATAGGTACCTCTGAGCCAGGCGTGCGATATAATCTCCTGGTGTGCCATTTGCTAAGACCGTTGGAAAAGCGCAGTATTAGGGTGGGAGTGACCTGATTTTCCATGTGCTGTCTGTCACTCCTTTCTTTGACTAGGAAAGGGAATTCCCTGACCCCTTGTGCTTCCTGGGTGAGGCGCTGCCTCACCCTGCTTCGGCTCACGCTTGGTGCACTGCACCCACTGTCCTGCACCCACTGTCCAACACTCCCCAGTGAGATGAACCCGGTACCTCTGTTGGAAATGCAGAAATCACCCGTCTTCTGTGTCGCTCATGCTAGGAGCTGTAGACTGGAGCTGTTCCTATTTGGCCATCTTGGCTCCTCTCCTTTTTCATTTCTAAAATTATATTTTAAATTATATTTTCTAACAACTTTTATCCTCATTTGATGGTTTTATTCTTGATAATCTTTTATTTTTCATTGAATCAAAATCTTTGCTATAAAAATACTTATACACATGCATCTAATTTTTATAACTTTATTCTATTGGTCAAGCAGAATTAATTTATTACAAAATTTGAAAAGTAATTATTAAATACAAAAGGATTCTTTTGACAATTTATCTCATAAAGAAAGAGGTGGGGACATATGAGGCTTTGAGTAAAGGAAGATTTAGCCAACAACTGTACTTCAAATTATATCTTGCTTACTCAGAGTGATGTTCAAACTAAGATGGGGTAAGAGCTATGTCTTTCTTTTCTTAATTGTGAGTGATAAGAGCAATGATGAAAGAACTGTGATAAAAGAGAACCAGCATAACTATATCATTGAGTTCGGAGGAAGGTCAATTTTAGAAATGAATACAACTTCCTCAACTTCCATGTTGAGGACATGAAACTTGACTCCCTAAACATTATTCGTTCCATGTACCCTTTAAGAAGTGTTTGTGTGTACCAGAGGTAAGGGAACCCCAGTTTGAGACACATTGCACTGGTGAGTGAGGCTCACACAGGCACAACTAGTTACATAGTAACATGAAGTACGCTTTACGTTCTCTGTTGCACACAGAAATGGGCAATTAAGTGCCTGAGGATGGGAATGGGAAAGTGGGGCCACCAGGAAAGGAGATACTTGACTTCTGCATGATGGCAAAGAAAGCAACACATATAAAGCCGCAGACATGTAAATGTAACATTAATGATCAAAGGTAAGGCTAAGGCCACATTGCAAAGGTGCTTCTGGTCCTAACTCATGATGGACATTATTTGCAGAGTAATAGCTCATATCTTTAAAACAGAAGTAATATAAACACTTAAAAAAGCCAGAGCAATGTGATCAGATTGTCTCTAATGATCCTAACTTAGAAGCCCTTAACCTAGGGTTAGCAAATGCCTAGGAGCTAAAGAATGTTTCTAAGACATATAATAATCCATATCAATGTCAAAAACAAAAACAAAACCACTCTTTTGCACATGAATGCATTTCTGTTTTTCAAAATGTATAAAAATGTAGTTGTACAAAAATAATTTGGAAGAGCTGTAGCATTCATGCTAGTTTGTGTGTTTGGTAAGGGCCCAGGGTGGGGGTCTGTCATATATTTTCTCCATGAACAGACACTGATCATGAAGGAGTAGTCTAAATGTTTTCTTGCAATTACAAATGAAACCACTTTTAGGGTATGAGCAAGAATGGACTGATTACTCATTAAATTTAAAAATGGAATATGTTTGCAATAGGTCTGTGAAAGGACATTTAGTAACTTTCAGACTGTTGAAGAACACAAATGAAAGAGGTCTATATTCTCTTCTGCAGAGGATCTTACATTAAGCAAACCCAATGTTTGAAAATCTGGGTTTACATAAAGGCTAAATTTAGAAACTAATTATTCACTTTTTAAAGGATTCACAGTAGGACATAAGTCAATAGAGAACTCTCTAGCATATTGAAAATAGAATTCAATTTACTTGCAACTTTTGGGAAGCTTTCCTATTGTACAAACTAAGATCAGTTTTGTCCACTCTTTAATTGACATGCCATGAAGTGTACAGACAGCAAAGTTGTTCCAAAGTTGGATTTATGGCTCTGAATACATGCAATGCCCTCAGGTCACCTTTAAAGGGAAGCAAGAACTGATACTTTTAAATGCATGTGCTCTCAGTGTCTCATGTGCCCATGCGGTAATGATCACAGCTAATTGGACACAGACCAATAGTTGACCCATACAACAAGTTCTCCTTGAAAGGCTTGATGAGAGAACTCTGCCCAAGAGTAGCTCAATCCTGGAAGCTGAATTGCCAACTCATCAAATCATAACTCTTTATAATTTGAATGTGAGGTCTACAGTGAGATAGAAAGAATCAATAACTAGAAGCAAGAGAAATGAAGTTAATAGGTAAGTCATCATAATAAGGAAATATGTTAGGTCACTTTCAATTGCAGTGAAAGAACCCCAGTGCAAATTGACTTACGTGAGGAAGGAGATTTATTTGTTTATGCAACTAAAAGTTAGAAGGGTAAACTGAATTAAAGAGTAGTTGGATCCAGATGCTCAAAAAGTGAAAAAGACCATGTCATTGAGAATCTACCCCTTCCCATTTTTTGGCCTTATTTTCTTATGGATTGACTTCATTTTCAGGCACTTTTCTGCAGATGACAAAAATATCCACCAGCAAGTCTTTATGAAATATTTTTACCATTAGCCTTACCTAGGTTGACAAAACTGTGAGAAGTGTAATGATGTCCCTGGGAGATAAAACTCCTTTCCCCAAGAAAAGTTTTCTACTGAAGAAAATAAAACCCACACGAATGTTGCATACATTTCAAAATGTGCAAAACTGTATCCATCAGAAGAGTCACTTACATATTGACTGAGAACTCCAACTGCAATTGAAAGTTATTTAGGATTACTGGAAGCCTTCCAGTTCTCTCTGCCTTCTTGCTATTTGTTCTAGCCACACACTTTACTTTCCAAAGTCCCACAACCACTTCCCATCCTATCACTGGCTTTGTGACCTTGAGAGAGTCACCTAAACAGCTCTGAATCACAGTTTTTTCACCAATATGAAGACAATAAGAGTGTCAATGTCTTTATGAAAATAAAAGTATTCAGTGAAACATATGCAAGTTTCCTAGATTGGAGTATGACACACTGTAGGTTCTTAAGTCATGTTTATTCTTTTAGACACTGGACTCTTAAGTGATATGATGAGAATTCACAGGATAGAGGTCTCCATGACAGTATATCTGAGCCCAGACAGCCTACCATTGCACAGAGTGCAGCTCAAAATAACCTTTGGATGCTCTTGGAAGCTCAGATGCTAGTGTCAACTCTCCAAAAAACAAGATATGTGACCTTAGGTAATTCTCTTTGTTCCTTTGAAATTTTAGTTTACTCATTTAGGAAAAAAAATGAGAATTAGGATGAAATGGTTTCCAAAGCTTGCTCGCTCTCTCTCTCTCTCTCTCTCTCTCTAACACATACATATTCTTTGTGTGTAACTCATCACATCAAGATTTCAAATCCTAACAGTTAATATATTTTTATTTTAGGGACGTTAACTCCAATTTAATTGAAATAAATAATAAGGAATTTTATTACTTCTCATAACAAGAAAACTGAACAGAGGATTTTAAAGTTGAATTTTTCAGAATCTCCATGAGATTTTCAAGGGTTCAGATTCCTTCTGTCTTTCCACTCTGCGTTCCTCAGCAAGTTGATCACAAGATGATTGGGGAAACTCCAGGCAACACATCTTGTGCGTTGTTGTCCTTAGAAAAAGAGGAACTCTTTCTCCTTGAACATTTTTGAAAAGGAAAGTATTTTGTAGAACCATAAAGAATGACTAAATAGTTTATGAATTCATTCATTCATACATTTGTGAATTAAAACACAAATACCCTTCTGAGAGTGAAAGGGGGTAAGTATTACTATCTATTGAGGACAAGAAGCAGAAATCAGAACTACTCTGGGCAAATCTGGATGTATCCCCCTCACATCTGGTTGACCAGAGTTGTGTCTCCTGCCCACTACCACATGAGTCACTGTAGAAAGGAATGGGGACTGTGACTGGCTTGGACCAATAGTGTTTTGCTACCTGTATGGGAGTGAGGCTGGGTTTTCCTCCCCTGGTTACTCCATGAATGGATATCTGCACAAAAACTGGAATGGCTGCTGAAAAGGCAAACAGCAGTGTCTGTTTTAGCTCTTAATTATTAGCTGAGTGTGCACCCCTCTCCAGTCTCGGCTCTTGTTTCTTTTTTGTTTGTTTGTTTTCTTTTTTTGAGTCATGGTTGCATATTGAACAGACTGTAGTTCTGAAGTGCATCATGCTATTGCTCACTTTTATTCTTTCCTTCCCTTTGCCTGGAATTATTGTCCCCTCTGCCCCCACCCATTGCCCTCTTGTCCTTGCCTACCTATCATGGTTACTTTTATGTGTCAACTTGAGTGGGTTGAGGGATACCTAGATGGCTGGTGAAGCATCGTTTCTGGTTGTGTCTGTGAGTGTGTTTCCAGGAGAGAATGACCTTCAGTCAGTGAACTGAGAGAGGAAGACTCACTCTTTTGTGGGCAGGCACCTCCCATGGGCTGGGTACTGGCTGGGAAAACAGGTGGAAGAAGAGGGATCCTCTGTTTTTGCTCTCTCCTCTCCAGAGTGGGACATCTTTTCTTCTACTGCCCCTGGATATCAGACTCCAGGTTCTTCAACTTTTGGACTCTGGGACTTGAACTGGAGGCCTTCCAGGCACTCTCAGGCCTTCTGCCTCTAACTTGGGGGTTGCACCCTTAGCTTCCCTCATTCTGAGGTTTCTAGACTGAGCCACACTAATGGTTTCTCTGGTTCTCCAGCTTGCAAATGGTCTATTGTGGGACTTCTCTTCCTCCGTAATCATGTAAGCCAATTCCTCTAATAAATTATTTCTCCAATATCCTGTTGATTCTGTTTATCTGGAGACCTCTGTTGAATACATTAGCTAATGCTTTTTCATAATTAAGGTAAAAGCACTCCAATATCCCTCCTCCAGCCCTCAGCCTCTGCCTACACTCTGTAGGGTGCCCCTTCTCTGTGCTCCTATAAGACATGAACTTCTGCCTCTGCATTTTCCACTTCGTGGTAATGGCTGGAGTGTTGATTTGTTATTCTAAACCTTGGATTGCATGAACTAATTCATCTATGTATCCTTGGTCCCCAGCACATGGTCAAGCAACTGCATAAGCTCAAGAAAAACAAACTAAATTAATAAATGAATAAATAAATCTTAACCCCAGAAGGAGAGTCTAGATTTCTTTCCCCATGAAAGGCCTGAGCTTGAGAAAATAGAAACTGATTCCTAAAGTCCTAACTCCTAGCATCCATCCTATCTAATTCAAATAAAAATATCCTTAGCTCAGTAGTAATGTGAGCTAATGGGATTTAGAAGGAGAAAAGAGCAGGCAGGCTGCTGACAGCATGTGGGGTTGAGAGAGACATCCCTGTTATTAGGATATAATTAACAACTTTCCTCTCATAGACATTAATTTATTTTGTCATTAAATTAATTAGAATTAAACAAGCCTTTAAATCACTGCTTGTTTCTAGAAGAAGAGATGTGTTTTTGAATGTGAAACCAAGCAAAATATCCCACTACTTTCATGTCCCTAAAGAGACAGAGAAGGGAGTGACTGCCTTCTGGACATACTTACCTAAAGCTTCCCTGAGACAGGGTTGGATGCAGCAAGGAATACCAGTGGGTTGTTCTCCTCTGAAGACAATGGGACAAGAAGAAACTGCCGGTGGAATGCATAATAAAGACTCACAGATCTAGAGCCTGCTGTACTATTGGGCATGCTGTGTTTTCATCTTCTGTTTTCTCTTTGATAAAATGAGGTAGCAGTTTCCACCTCATAGAGTTATGGTGAAACTTTAGTTTGATAATACAAGTAAAGTGCCAAGAGCTTATTAGACTTGCATTAAATATAATTAACTTCCTTTTTCATTATGCTGACATTTCAAGTTTTACTTCTGAGAAAGATGGCATCATGGATTCCCAAGAAAAGATTCAAAATCTTATTCCCTGAAAGGGAAAAGCAAAACCAAAACAAAATTTTACAACTGGATGATTACATCATTAATTCTTTCTATACTTACTCGTTCCATCTAATTTGTCCATATAAATATCTTTTTTAGTCTCTTTTTTTGGCTTCTTTAAAGTCTGTCCACACACTTGTTAGTTCACTCTGTGTTTCTTCTCCTAAATCTACCTATCACTTCCAGTCTTTTCCCTCAAATATCCCTTGAACCCACACCACTACCCAAGAAACTCCCCTTAATTAAAACAAGTGACATAGTTATCTCTTCATTTTCCTTTTCTTGCAGAGATCAATGAAGAAAAAAACAAAAACAGTGAACATAGCTTGTGCATGTGCTTATATAAAAAACATGCATTGTGCATTTAGTTTTTATTGCATCTTAGACTTGCAATTTTTTTTAAAAAATACAAATTCTTGATGAAACCTATTATTTGCAATTTGTACTCACAGAAATGAGACTCTTTTTGAATTATAGCCTAGAGGCTATTTTTAGACTTTGATGTGCTTGAAGACTGCATGGGCTGATCTCCTGAGATCTCTTGCAGCTGTGGAGCTATGTGGATCTACGAATCAGTGCTATTTCCTAGTTTCAAGAAAAGCAAGTGAGTTGTCTTAATAAGGAAATGGTCAAAAGAGTGTACTTTTTATTGATGAATCCACAATCCAGTGTGACAAGGACGTCAACTGAGGTGCTCTAATTGACTTTTGTTGCAGCTCAGTTTCAGAGTGGGAGAGGCAAATATTGGCCTAGACTCCAGCTTTTGAAAAGACAATGATGAGAAAGTAGACTGCATAAAGAGTGCCTCAGATTTAGAGGAGGTTCAGGCAAAATAGCTTAAGTCTACTGTTGAGTCTGATGACTGATTAGTTCAACTGCTACAGGTTGAGAATTTGGCTGCTTATGCACTTAGATCGAACATCAACAAGTTCAACATTCATATTTTAACCTTGAAGCAAAAACATGAGTAAATATACAGCATGTACTCTAATATGATTTTCTGCCCTGACTGATATTTTACTGAATAAAATCAACCTATAATTGAACAACTCTAAGTGATGTTGACAGAGGTGCTGAGTGCTTTTTCCTCTTGATCTAACAAAATAAAAACTGAAAGCTGCGCTCGTTTTTTTTTTAATTAAGACTACAGTCTTATCAGTCTTTAGAAGACCGAATAGAACGCACAGATGAATAGCTAATTAAGCTTTCCAGGAAACTTCTGAAGGAAGCAGAGTAAATATAGACTGTTACTTTTTGTAATTTTTTTAAAAAGTTTCAATTGTTTTTACCATGATACATTTTTTAAAAATGCATGGTCAACAAAATGTAAGTTGAGAAAACAAAGCCAATAGTTATTTTTTGTTTGTTTGTTTTTTGTTTTTCTTATTGCCAATGTTCAGAGAGCATCGTTGAAGAGCTTCTGCAGGTACATCTCTGTATATGCTCGGAAAGACCCTGTGTGGTCCTGTGCCTTGCTTAAGATGACAGTTCTAGCCATGTATGTTCTAAATTTGTAGGAAAAAAAATTACTTTTCTTACAAGAGCTGAATTTAAATATTTTAAATATTCTTAGCCACTGGCATGACTGTAACCGGTATATGAGTAAATTTAGGCTTAAACAGCATTGAGTATAAAATAAGATTACATGTCCTTTAATAATCAAATTTTAATACGTTTGAGTTTTCACCCACTTAATGAACAGTGACTTCAGTCTTTTGTACAGGTCCCTCTCCAAATACATCCTAGAATCCCCCAGAGATTTGCATGTGGCAGTCGCTCAACCATTACTAACTTCCAGGGAGCAAGAAGTCAGACATGCACACAAACAGCTGCCGTCGAGGGTGTTCTAGTGCCTGATGGAAGAAGAGCGTGCTGGTGGCCCCATGGTCCTACAGATACTTGATTCTGATGGAGTGGCTGCCCCTAGTGCTTTGCTTTCCACTCCCATTAATGCCACTGAGTTACTACTTTTCTGGCCCTAGTTTACCTTCCTTTCATTTCTCAGAGTAAAAATAACCAGTCAATGGAAGTTCTCTGGTAGAATAATTAACTATACCCCTTTTTTATGACCTTTGATAACACAGATAGTCATTTTACTCAAGGTAGAATCAAAATTCTAGGAAACCTTCCAGTATCAGGTTCATTCTGTCCTCTCTCTTGAATGTCTTGGGCAGTTAATGAGTCAAGGTCTCAGTGCATGTTCTTTTCTCTTACAGTACATTTCTTTTTACTAACTTTCATTCCTTCCTGTGATCATACCTCGGGTGGACTGTTCACACTTGTTTGAATTTATCAGACATATTTGTATGGAGGGAGAGGAAAGGAGTCATGTCCCAATCTCTTTTATCCCAAAAGTCACCTAGAATTTTATTTAAACCAAGGTATGCATATGTCTAGAAGGGATGAGTTCTCCTTATTTCTAAGACTCAAATTCAAAGAAAGATGTTGGGGAAGAAATATTCAGAAACTACCCCCCATCAGTTGCATATAATTTCCAAGTTCTTTCAACACTTAAATGATCACTTATGAATCATTACCATTTATTGCATGCTCACATTGTGGAAAAAAACACTGCAGATTATCAGAGGTATCAAAATGTATGACAGTCTCTTTTCCTAGGAGGTTAATACTTCATGGAGATCATCAATCTTCAAAACTGAGTTTCATGTTGAAGTGTTACTTTAAAGCATTTGCTTCATTTTTAATTTTACTTTTCTATTTAAACTATTTAAAAAACTGTAATAAAACTAACAAATTCAAATGTATTATATTCCATTTTTTCCCACACTGGTGGGAGTTCATTAAATTGTCCTGCCAGATTAACTTGGTTTGGGGCAGACCTTGGCATAAAACTTTGTCTGCTATCTTAGGTCAAATAATTGAAATTTTTATAAATGTGTCATTGCTTAGAAAAATGTGGTTCCACATTGATCTTTTTAATTAGACCTCCAAATGTCTACGAAGATAGAACTGCATAAGCAATTATACTACACCTACAAGTGCCAGACAAGTCTAGCATCTGCCAGGATCATGGACTTAAGATATGATATGTTGTTTATCATAATATGATATTGTAAAATTTAGTATTTATCATAAATTGTGTTTTTTTTAACCTTCTATAAACTTAAGGTCTTGATATTTTTGTGCTTACAACTATAGGAAAAATTTCAGGAAAAATACCCTGATATTTTTATTTTAGTTTTCACAAATAATTACAATAACTAGAATATTTTTATATTTTGGGTTAATATTTGACATGAATGCCTAATATATTTAAGTGTTTTCTATGATAAGAAATAGTTCATAAGGTTATAAGCTATTAAGTATATTTTACCTAATGATGGTGCTCTTAAATGGTTATATAATATAATCATTGGCACTCTCTAAATTAAAGAATTCTAGTATTCTTTAGGTATCATTAGAAATTCAAGACTG
Organism: Hylobates moloch; assembly: GCF_009828535.3. Taxonomy (NCBI): domain Eukaryota; kingdom Metazoa; phylum Chordata; class Mammalia; order Primates; family Hylobatidae; genus Hylobates; species Hylobates moloch. Next base: position 100,658,252 of record NW_026652286.1, read on the forward strand.
AAACACAGTTTCCAATATTTGTCTTTCAGACATCTAGATAAGTTTTATTAAGGAGTATTCTGACATTACAAGGAGAGTTATCAAGAAAACAAATCTCATTTGTAACTTTTTATCAGTATATACTACATAATTCTCAATTCTGGCTATACACAATGAAATGTAGATTAAATTGTATTCTTTAATTATAAAATGGCAGAGTTAAAATTTTGTACATAATAGCCTCCTGGCTCTCTTTGGGTGACTTTATAATAAAATTTTAAAACTTGAAACAATGGTACTAAAAAGTTTGAAAAACCAGTAACATAGTGGATAACTCATGAAGTTTTTGATGATTAATAAAATATTTTACATTCAATTTTACTTGAATTTTTTAAAATAAATGGGATGGAGTCCAAATGTTGAAAAATTATAATGGTAATTTATTTTCTAGGGAAAAAGCATAAAAAGAATGAATTGTCAAGCTGAGCTTCCTTTACCTCCTGATATGGTTTGGGTTCTGTGTCCCTGCCCAAATCTCATGTCAAATTGTAATCCCCAGTGTTGGAGGAGGGGCCCAGTGGAAGGTAACTGGTGGAGCTCTTATGAATGGGTTAGCACCATACCCCTCTTGGTACTTTATAGTGATAGAGTTCTCAGGAGATCTGGTTGTATAAAAGTGTGTGAACCCTCACCCCACGTCTCTCTTCCTTTTGCTCCGGCAATGGGAAGTGCTTGCTCCCCCTTTGACTTTTGCCATGATTAAAAGCTTCCTGAGGCTTCCCCAGAAGCCGAGCAGACATCAGCATCATTCTTCCTGTATAGCCTACAGAACTGTGAGTCAATTAAACCTCTTTTCTTTATAATGTACCCAGCCTCAGGTATTTCTTTATAGCAGCGCAAGAACAATCTATTACACACCTCACCTTAATTCTTAGAAATTAGGAAACATTAAAGCCATGGAAGAAGGTAGGAAAAAAAATGCAGTGTTATCTAGGGAAAGAGCACAAGAAAGACAAACAGATAAAGGTGAGGTAATTACTAAAGACAAATGCTGAATGTTCATTTCATAGTAACAATTATTAAATTCATGAAGTTTATTTAAAAACTTCTTATGAACACTTCAGTTCTAGGAAAATAGGATAAGCATATTTTTCTCTATTTCTCTCATTAAGTACAGTAAAATCCCTGTGCTTAATATATAAAACAAACATAAAGAGACTCTAAAAGACAGACTGCCTAGGGACCTTGAGACCTGAGAAATAACATAGTGGTGAATTGCGAGTGTTTTCTTTTGGCCTCATATATCCAGACATGGAGTTAAAGAAACTGCAACCCAGAAATGCCAACTGGCACAGAGAAAACCAACCAACCACCACCAACAACAACAACAACAAACACCAAAGGCCAACTTTCTTTAGCCAAAGAAGCAGAAGAGAAGAAGCCTAGTAAGACGGAAACCAATAGCCACTGTGCTCCAGGCAAGTATCATAGAAAAACTAAAAGCTGTAGTCTTACCACCACCCATGCTAGCAGAAGCCAAGTGGGAGATAGGACTTCATCCCCGTTGGCTGGTAATGAGGTACCCTCACCCTCACAAGGTCAGTAGAGACAACACAGAAGCCTGGATTTCTACCTGTATCCAACAGAGATGAGATATCACTTTCTCTCTCCCAGTGGTCAGTGGAATCTCGTAGTGGTCAGTGGAATCCTGGTAAAAAGTAAGGACTTGTGCAATATCAGTGGTAACAAGGCCACCTCTGCTGCAGTGCCAGTGGAGACAACAAGGGAAAAGGGAGTGCCCATCCAGCAGTAAAAAGTTGCTCCCTCTTCAAGTGTCAATAGAAACTGAATGACAAACTTGGACTTCTACTTTCATCTTGCAATAAAGTTGTAGCACCTTCCCATCCCCTATTGCAGTGATGTCCAAAAGAGTCAACTAAAACAAAATGTTTAAATACAAAAAAAAGGTTAAGCCTTCTTTAAATCTGAAAGAAGATTTATATAGAATCTCATAACATAATATGAAAATGCCCAGATTTTAATAAAAATTACTCACTGTAGCAAGAACCAGAAAGATGGCAAAAGGAATAGTGAAAGACAATCAATAGATTCTGTATTAGTCAGAGTTCTCCAGAGAAACATTACCAATAAGACGTAGATATAGATAGAAATAGACATATAAGTGGAGACTAACTTTTGGAATTAATACAAGTTTTTATGGAGGACAAGACATCACAAGATACACTGCTTGCAGGATGGAGAACCAGTAAAGTTGGAGGTATAATTTGGTCTGAGTCCTAAGGCCTGAGAACCAGGGGAGCCAATGGTTTAACTCAAAGTATAAGGCCAAAGGCCTAAGAACTAGGGAGAAAGGATGACTGTTGTATGTCTCAGAGTCTAAAGATCTGAGAATCAGGAGCTCTAATGTCCAAGGAAAGGAGAAGACAAATTTCTCAGATAAAGAAGAGATAGAGAGAATTTGCCGTTTCTACACCTTTTTGTTCTATTTGGTACCTCAGTAAATTAGATGATGACCACCCCCCCCAACCATATTGTTGAGGACAGACCCTCTTTAGTCAGTATAGTAATTCAAATGCTAATCTCTTCCAAGCACACTCACAGACACACACAGTGACATCTACAAGTTGACATAAAATTAACGATCACAAATGGCCAACATCAAAATGATAGAAATGTTAGAATTATCTGACAAAGACTTTAAAGAAACCATCATTAAAATGCTAGAATAGGTGATTGCAACACATTTGGAAAAAAATAAAGACAATTTAAAAGCCTCAGCCAAAAAAAGAAAAAAGATGAAAAGAAGCACCAGATGGAAATTTTAGACTTTATAAATACAATTATTGAAGAAAAAGTTCAATAAAATGGGCATTCATGAAAAAAAAAATAGAAGAACTGGAAGATAGAAAAATAGAAGATAATCAATGAGGAAAATAGACAACAAAGCAAACAAACAAAAACCAGAGTCTTAGAGACTTGTGGAACTATAATGAAAGACTTAACATTTGTGTCATCAAGTCCAGGAAAGAGAGGATAAAGAAAGCAGAGCTGAAAAAGTACGTGAGGAAATGATGGCTGAAAACGTCCCAAATTTGGCAAGAAACATAAACCTAGAGATTTAGAAAGCTGAGCAATTCCCAAGCATGATAAAACCAAAGAAATGCAGGCACATCATAATTATGCAATTAAGATGAATCATAAATTATACTTCTGATAATTAAGACTAAGAAAAATTTTGAAAACAACCAGAGAAAAATGATACTTTATCTGTAGGGAGGAAATGATACAAAGGAATGTGAATTTCTCATCAAAATCTATGGAGTTCAGGAGAAAGTGGTACAATATTTTTCAAATGCTGAAAGAAAAAAAATCAATGTAGAATTCTAAATTTGGAGAAAAGCAAATCCTTCAAAAAATGAAGATAAAATCGAGACATTTTCAGAAGAAAAAAATGTAAAGAAAGTGTTCTCAGAAGATCCACCCTGAAATAATGGCTAAAAGAAATTCTCTGAATAAAAACAATATGAAAAAAAGTAGAAACCTTGAAACATCAAGAAGAAAGACATAATTCAGCAAGCAAATGTACAGATTTTCTTTTTTCTTAAGTTTTCTAAAGTATGTTTGATGGTTGATGCAAATATTATAGCACAGTCTGATGTGGTTCTAAATGTATGTGCATATTTAAAATAATATGAATCATAAACATTATAAATTACAATATAATATAAATATATTTTAAATATTCAAATATTATTATAAATGATATAATGTAAGAAGTCATAAAAGAAAATATGCTTTCTATGTCACTTGAACTGATAAACTAATGATGACAGTGGAATGTGATGTTATTTATACATACTGTAATACACATAGCAAACATTAAAAATAAGTATTTTTGTGTTTTATGTATGCTCAAAGATATTACATATCAATAAAAATAGAACTCTAAAAAAATTCAAGTAACCTTTAAACCTCAGAAAGGCAAGCAAATAAAATACAGAAACAGAAAACAGAACAAACAAAAATAAAAATAAAATAGCAGGTTTAGCTCCAATATATCAACAACTACATTATACATAAGTGTTTTAAATACCCCAATTAAAATATTGAGATTGGCAGAATGGATTTAAGAATATTACCTAACTATATGCCGTCCACAAGAAACTTGCTTCACATAAAATGATATAAGCAGGTAGAAGTAAAAAAAAAAAAGAAACAATATTAATCAAAGGAAAAATGTATTATCTATGGTAATATTAGATAAATTAGACTCTAGAGCATAGAAACTTACCAGAGAGGGAGAAGGAGAAAGAGAGAGAGAGATTCTATAATAATAAAAGTGTCAATTCATCAAGAAGACATGACATTTCTAAATGTGCAAAAAGCAGATGCAAAACATATGAAGCAAAAATAGGTGACCTGAAAGGAGAAGTTAACCTCACAATTATATTTGTAGAGTTAAATATGACCCTTTCACCAATTAGTAAACCAACTAGACAGAAAATCAAAAAGTGTACAAATCAATTCAACACCATCAACCAACAGGATCTAATTGACAGCTATAGACTACTACACCTTCGACAGTAGAATACATATTCACTTCAAGTAACCAAAGGAAGTATACCACCATGGACAATATTTCAGGCCATAAACCAAACCCAATATATTCAAAATAATTGAAAACATATAGAGCATATTATCCAATCACAATGGAATGAACTTAGCAATCAACAACAGAAAGATAACAGGAAACTCTCAGCACTTGGAAACTAAACACTTTTAAATATTCCATGAGTGGAAAAAAAAAAGTTCTCAAGAGAAATAAAAAATAAGGCGGAGCGTGGTGGCTCACACCTGCAATCCCAGTACTTTGGGAGGTCAAGGTAGGAGGATCACTAGAGGTCGGGAATTTGAGACCAGCCTGGACAACATGGTGAAACCTGTCTCTACTAAAAATACAAAAATTAGTCAGGTGTGGTGGCACATGCCTGTAATCCCAGCTACTCTGGAGGCTGAGGCAGGAGAATCGCTTGAACCCGGGAGGCAAAGGTTACGGTGAGCCAAGATTGCACCACTGCACTCTAGCCTGGGTGACATCAAGAGACTCTCTCTCTCAAACAAACAAAAAAAAATATATATATATATATATAAAATGTAATATATAGAATATATATATTTAATGAACGATACATATAAAATATATATATTTAATGAGTGAAATATATATGAATGAAATATATATGTATTTAATGAATGAAAATATAGCATATTAAAATTTGTGGAACACAGGTACAACAGTACTGAGTGAGAAATTTATAAAACTGAATTCTGCAGTGGAAAAGATGAAAAGTATCAAATCAATAATCTAAGATCCCACCTGAAGAAAATAAAAAAGAAAGGGGTAAATTAAGCCCGAAGTAAGCAGAATAAAGGAAATAATAAAGATAAAAGGAGAAATGTATTGTTATTCATTGTATTCACTCACTATCCTGGAGCTTCTGTACTGATATCTCTTTTGTATTCGTATTATAAGTAATTTGTGTCTTCTTTTTTTGCCACTCTTGCTAAAGTTTTGTCAATATTATTGATCTTTTTAAATAACTAAATCTCTTTTCATTGATTTCTCTATTGTTTTTCTGTTTTGACAAGAAAACACTGAAAAAAAGACTTTTTGATTAACAACGTTGCTCTAGGTCTCATACATTATACACAAATTAATTCAGAATGGTTATTGAACTACAGTAAAACATTATACATTTGGGTGAGGTGCACATTTTTCATTGGGTTGCTTGTTTTCTTGTGGTTAAAATATTAAGGAATTTTTGCATATGATAGAAGTCCTTTATAGATATTTGTTTGCAAATACATTCTCCAGTCTATGAAAGTGTCTTTCACAGAGCAGAGTTTCTAATTTTAAAAATGTTCAAAACATCAGGGTTTTTTTCTTTCATGGATTATGCTTTTGGTATTACTTCTAAAAACTTATCAATAACTTAAGGACACCTAGACTTTCTCCTGTGTTATCTGCCAAAAGTTGTAGAGTTTTGCATTTTACATTTCTATTTATAATCCATTATGACTTAATCACTGCAAAAAGTATAATATGGTCTGTGTTTAGATTTAGTTTTTGTTTGCATATGAACATCCAATTGTTCCAGCAACATTTGTTGAAAGGATATCTTTTAACAATTGAATTGCATTTGTTCATTTATCATACCACGTAACTTTGTCTGTTTGGGCCTATTTCTGGGCTCTCTATTCTGTTCCATTGATCTATGTTTCTATTCTTTCACCAAAACCATGCTGTCTTGCTTGGTGTCACTTTATAGTAAGGCTTGAACATGGATGTGTCAGTTCTCCAACTTTTCTCTTTGTCTTTTTCATTATTATGTTGCCTATCCTGGGTCTTTGCCTTTCCATGCAATGTTAGCATCAGGTTGTTAACATCCTCAATATAACTTTCTGGGATTTTGCTTTTGATAGCATTGAATCTGTAGATCAAGTAGAAAAGAATTGAAATGCAGCAATATTGAGGATTTCTATTCATAACATGGCATATTTCTTCATTTATTTAGATATTCTTTATTTCATCAGTTTTGTAGGCTCTCTCATTTAGCTCTTGTGCATATTTTGCTAGACTTATACCCAGTGATTTAATTTGGAGGGGTACTAATGTAAATGGTGTTTTACTATATTTCAAATTCCAATTTTTCATTTCTGGTATATAGAAAAACAAGTAATTTTTTATATTAGCTTTGTATCCTGGAACTAATATTAAGTTATAATTGCTTATTAGTTCCAGGAGTGTTTCTGCTTGTTTGGTTTGGTTTTGGTCAATTATTTAATCTTTCCTATATAAATAATCATGCTGTCTGTGAACAAATTACATTTCGTCCTTCCCAATCTGTATGCATTTTATATCCTTTTCTTGTTTTATTGAATTAACTAGCACTTCTAAGACATTGTTGAACAGGAGCAGTGAGGAGGGCATCCTTGCCTTGTTCCTAATCTTGAGAGGGAAGCTTCTAGTTTCTCACTATTAAGTATGATGTTAGCTATAGGTTTTTTGTGTATGTTCTTTTTCAAATTGAGGAAGATTAGTTTTTATCATGAATTGGTGTTTAATTTTGTCAAATGCTTTGTCTCATCACATTTTTCTTTTTTAGTTGGTTGACTAGATGAATTACATTAATTATTATTATTTTTTTTTTTATGGAGTCTCTGTCTCCAGGCTGGAGTGCAGTTGCATGACCTCCGTTCACTGCAACCTCTGCCTCCTGGGTTCGAAGGATTCTCCTGCCTCAGTCTCCCTAGTAGCTGAGACTACAGGTGCATGCCACCACGCCCAGCTAATTTTTGTATTTTTAGTAGAGACAGCATTTCACCATTTTGGCCAGGATGGTCTCGATCTCTTGACCTCGTGATCTGCCCACCTCGGCCTCCCACAGTGCTAGGATTATAGGCATGAGCCACCACACCCAGCCACATTAATTAATTTTTAAATTTGAGCTTGCCTTGCACAGCTGGAATAAATCCCTTTTGGTCATTGTAAATAATTATCTTTATACGTTGTGCATTTGACTTGTTTGTATTTCATTGAGGAATTTTGCCAGTATATTCATGGGAGATGTTTGTCTGTAATATGTCTTTTATAATGATCTTACCCGGTTTTGGTATTAAGGTAATGCTAATCATGGAATGAGTTAAAAAGTATTCCCTCTGTTTTTATTTTTCTGGAAGAGATAGAAGAGAAGTAGAGACTTGCTATCATTTCTACCTTATTTGGTAGAATTCGTTAGTGAAACAATCTGAGCCTATTTGTTCCTTATTGCAAGATTTATTATTGATTTATTTTCTTTAATAGATATAGAACTGTTAGATTATCTATTTCTCTGTGAGTTTTGACAGTTTGTGTCTTTCAGGGAAATAATTTATTTCATCTGTTATCAAATTGAGAGTTAATACTGTTTGTTACACTTACACGTTTTATTTAAAACTTCCCCTTTTTTTCTGATTTCTCTTGTTTTGAGTATTTTATAATTCCATTTTCTCTCCTCTCTTAGCATATAATTATATTTCTTTAAAAAAACAAACCTGTAGTGTCCTAGAGGTTTTGATATACATTTAAAATTAATCTAAGTCCACTTCTCTAATAAAACTTTGTCATTTCAGGTATACTATTTTCAGGTGCCGTATACCACAGTATTCCTGTTCTTTCATCCAATCCCTCGTAACATTGTTGCCATTCATTTCATTTATCCATACACTATAATCACCCAGTACATTATTGGTATTATTAATTCGAACAAATTGGATAAATAAGAATGGAAAAGGTAGATTTTATTTTACCTTCTTTTTTCTTTAATATTCTTCGTTTCCTTGTGTAGATATATTTCTCATCTATGTATCATTTTTCTTCCTTCTGAAAGACTCTTTTTATCTTTCTTGCAAGACAGATCTACGGGCAACAAATTCTCATTTTTTTGTCCAATAAATATTTATTTGTCATTCACTTTTGAAGAAAAAATTTATGTTGCAGAAGTCCAGATTGAGTACTTTATTTGTTTGTTTTCCTTTCAACTCTTTAAATGTTTTCTCCAGTCTCTTTTTGCTAGTATTGTTTCCAGAAAGAAGTCCAAAGCAATCCATACCCTTCCTCCTTTATAGATAAGGCAGCTCCCCTCCCCCTACACAGATTCTTTCAAGATTTCAGTTTGCCTTTCATTTCCTGCAATTTAAATATGATATGTTTCTATGTAGATGATTTGATATTTATCCTACTTGTTGTCCTTAAGCTTCCTGATTCTGTGGTTTAGTGTCTGTCATTACTTTTGTAAATGTAATGACAATCTCAGCCATTCTATTCTCTTTTGATAATTGCATTATGCTTATGTTACATCTTTTTAGTTATCCCACGATTCTTGGATATTGCCTTCTGTGTTTCTTAACTTTTTTTTTCTCTTTGCTTTTTAGTTTAAAAAATTCTACTAATGTATTTTCGGGTTCAGTGATTCTTTCCTCTGTCATGTCCAGGCTACTGATGAACCTATCAAAGGCATTCTTCATTTGTGTTACAGGATTTTTAAATTTCCAGTATTGCCTTTTGATATCCCCTTATAATTTTCAAATTTCTTTTTATATTACCCATTTATTCTTGTATGTTGCCCATTTTTTACATTAGTGCCCTGAACATATTAATTATAGTTTTTTGTTTGTTTAAATTCCCTATTTGATCATTCCAAACTCCTTGTCATATCTGAGTTTGGTTCTGATTTTTGCTTTGTCTCTTCATCCTGTGTTTCTTGTCTTTAACATATATTATAATATTGAAAGCTGGACATGATGTTTAAAGAAAAACTAAGATTGTTAGGCTTTTAGTGTAAAGTTTTATGTTAATCATTGTAGGAATTAGATTGTGTTTACTGTTTGGTTTTGCTTTCTCTAAGAACTCCTTCTTAATAAATTATTTCTTATGGCTTCTCAGTTACAAGCTGTTTTTATACCAGAGACCTGTTTTATATGTTGGGTAGGTGCTGGGAAGATAAAATGTTCTATAAACTTATGATTATATCTCAGTTTCAGTGAGTCTGAGCCCCTAGCCTGTGACTCTCAAAAGCATTTACTAGACTTTATTTTTTTAATCCCCTCATGTGAGACTAGAAGTATAGAGGAAACTAGAGTTGCCTACTTGTCCTTCCCTTAGGTCAAACAAGACTCTAGTAAAGTAGTTTACCTAAGAGGACAGCCTTTTAATATGCTTTAGGTTTATTTCCAGATGATTACTTTCTTCTACCTTGCCTGAGCTATTAGAATATTTTTCAGTGATATTCACCTTGAGTACCTGGTAGGGCTTCTGGAGTGGGGCCCTGCCTAATACTGTGCCCCTAGGAGTTTTTAAATCTCAAGCTGGTCTATATTCAGCAGACAGAAATTCATCAAAATTAACCATTTGAGCGTTCTTAGCACTTAACCTGCTCCAGAGGGGTAAGCTGATCTCAGCTGCAATTCTCTGTGTTTGCCTCTCCTTCTCTATTTTAGAGAAGCAGTTTGCCCTGTGACCTCAATTCTCTTACGTATTTAAGAAAAGTCATTGATTTTCAGTTTGTTCAGCATTTTCCTTCTGAGGATGAGAGTAATGATTTCCAAGCTCTTAACAAGTTGGAGCTGAAACTGTTAAGTCCTTAAATTGCTATTTTCAGAGCAGTGTTTTTCCAGAAATTAATTTGTTTTCCAAAAACCTTTTCTGCATCTATGAAGATGATCATTAGTCTCTTAATGAAGGGAATTATTGATTTATTTTTAAAATATTAAACCTTGAGTCAGTAGAATGAACCTCTCCTAGTAATAACGTAATGTTGCCTTGTTTTCTACATGCTAAGCCAGATTTTCTAATAGTTTTATTTAGATTTTTTCATTTATATTTCTGAGACAGATAAGCCTCTGATTTCCTTTCTTTTAGTGTACTTACCATATAATGGTATATCATGGTTTCATAAAATATTTTGTGACTTCTTTCTTTTTCTGTTCCCTGAAAAAAAAATGGGTAAAATTGCTTTTATTTCTAACTTAACTGTTTAGAATAATTCATCTTGGCATGGAAGTTTCTTCAAAAAAATGGTTCTAATGAAAGATTCAATTTCTTTAAAAAAATAAAGGAATATTCAGATTTATTATCATTATTATTATTGAGACAGGGTCTCACTCCAATGCCCAAGCTGGGTTGCAGTGGCATAATCACAGGTCACTTCAGCCTTGACTTCCCAGGCTCAGGTGATTCTCCCATCTCAGTCTCCTGAGTAGCCAGGACTGCAGACACGCACCACCACGCCTCGGCTACTTTTTGTGTTTTTAGTAGAGACAGGGTTTCACCATGTTGCCCAGGATGGGTTCGAACTCCTGGACTCAAGCAATCAGCCCACCTCAGACTCTAAAAGTGCTAGGATTACAGGCATGAACCACTTCACCAAGCCAGTCAGATTTTTACTTATTGTACTCATTTTTATAAATTATGCTTTTAAAGAAAGTTTTTTTAATTTATTAACAATTTTAAGTTTACTAACATATTTTTGTTTATAATATTATTTTGACAATTTTCACTTTAGGATATAAATTTTCATCCTTGAGCTGGGAAACTTGTCTTTCTGTTTTCCATTACTTAATATCACTAAGGTTTTACAAATTGTATTAATCTCTTTCCAGATTGACCAGCTTTAGACTTTTTATTTTATTGATATCTGCTTTTACTTTTATTATGTCTGTGATGATTGTTTGTTTGTGTCAATATGGCTGTGCCATGGGGCCCAGATATTTTTGTAAAACATTATTTTTTATGCTTCTGTGAAGCTATGCTTTGAATGCGATTAACATTTAAATTGGTGGACTTTGAGTAAAGCCAATTACTTTCCATAATGTGAATAGACCTTATTCAATCAACTGAAGGCCTAGGTTGAAGGCAGACTGAATTCCCATGAGCAAGGAGAAATTTTGCCAGGAGAGTGACTTTGGACTCTTTCCTGGGGTTCCAGCCTGCAGGCGACCCTGTAGATTTTACACTTGCGCTCCGCAATCCGTAACCTCCCTCTATGCCTCTCTCCCAGCTCTTCTTACCTGAAGAAACCTGCCTAAGATAATATCCTTCCTTTTACTTTCTTTTAGTTTCTTTTACAGTTCCTTTTCTACCTACTTGAGATGTTAAAACATTCATTTTTGTTGTTTCTTCTTTTCCTAATATGTGAGTGTAAATTCTCCTAAAATAACTGTTAGCTGCATTTACGTCTTATATGTCATATCTTGATTGTTACTTAGTTTAACATATGTCCTTTTTTCTATTGTGATATTTAAATTGTGAGTTATGGAGCAGTATATTAATTTTTAAATATTTGAACATTTTCTAGTTTTTAAAAAATTATGTTGCTAGATTCTGCTCACATTTTAAGCTGTGTTATTAGATGTGTACATATATGGAATTGTTATATCTTTCTATTAAATCTTATTTAATTATGTAGTGACCCTCTAAACTCTATGCATTCCACCATAAAGTACATTTTATCTTACTAATATAGCTATACCAAATTCATTTTGTTCAATATTTGCTTGGTATATATTTTTCTACTATGGACATAGTAGATATACTAAGGACAAGTACTAGATATACCATAATTTTCAGCATATCTATAGAAGGAAGTTGTATCTCTTGAAAGCAGCATATAGTAGTAGTAATTGCTGTTCTTTGTCAGACCATTTTACATTTTATTATGACCTTCAGTTGGATTTATACCTACCATTTGTCATTTGTTATTTGACCTACATATTTTATATTTCCTCTTTCTCTTCTTTGATGCTTTCTTTTGGGTTAAAAGTATTTACTATTGCTCCATTTTCTCCCCAGTGAGCTAGCTAGACATATTTAATATTATTTCATGAGTGTTTATTCTAGGGCTTATCATATGAATCACTTATTCATTAGTATTGAATATATATTAGTGCCATAACCAATTATTGGACAATTCAAATATCTTAAAAAGCTTTAACACTACTTATCCCTCTTTTGCCTCATTTTTATTTTCTTTAATTATCCATATATCTTAGACTACACAGAGTATCATTGTTATTGTTTTGTTCGGTGAAATTTTCGTTAGAATCATTCACCTATTTTCACTCTTTCATACTCATTTTTCTTATTTTATTTACATGCTTTCTGCTGTATCATTTTCCTAATTCCTGATGATCTTGATATAGTATTTATCTTATGAAAGATATACTAGCTATTCATGAATGTTTATTTACCTAGAAGCATCTTTATTTTACTTCAGTTTTAAAGGATAACTTTACTGGGTATGGAACTCTAGGTTGACAGTTATTTTTCTTCAGTACATTAATAATATCATTCCTTTATCTTCCTGCACCCTTTGTTTCTACTAAGCAGTGGACAACTGTCAGTCATGCTGTTGCCCTTTAAATGTAGCATGCTTACCACCATAACTACTCTCAGCCTCTTTTAACACTTTTAATTTCTGCTCTGAGTTTTTTGGCAGTTTTAATTATACATGCTCAGGTGAGGTTTTATTAATATTGACTCTGTTTAAAGGTTGCTACAATCTGAATGTTGGTATCCCCCCAAAATTGTTTGTATGCTGAAACCTAACCCCCAGAAAGTTGGTATTAAGAGGTGAGGCCTTTGGAAGGTGATTAGGAAATGAGGGCTCTGTCCTTATGAAAGGTATCAGTGTCTTTATAAGGGAAGTTAGGGAATTTGCCAAATCTTTGCCTTTTTTCCACATGAGGACATGACAATAAAACACCATCTGTGAAGCATAGCACCCTCACCAGATTCTAAATTTGCTGGTGCTTTGATCTTTGACTTCTCTGCCTCCAGAACTTTGAGGAATACTTTGTTGATTATAAATAACCCAGTCCAAGATATTTTCTTATAAGAGCCTTAACTAATGGAGCAGTCATAAAACTTAATCCTATGGCTTGATTCCTTTCGCCAGCTTTTTAAAATTTTTAATCATTGTCTCTTCAAATTAATGCTATCCTCTTTAGCATTTAGCAGGGGAAAACCTGCACATAGTCCTAGGATCACTTCTTTGCATATATCCTCTCCCTGGGAGTCTGTGCTCTCATATCCCAGATGTTCTTACCCTAATCCTGAGTACCTGTAACTAAATCACATGACATGGCAAAAATGTATATGTTGCATTTGAATGCCCTGTAGGAACATTATACTGCCTTATATTCTGGAGCTGTAATTGTATACATTGGAAAATTACACTATATCATACATTTTTTATTTCTTTTTCTCTTATTTTTACAATTTTCTCTTTTCTCCATTATTCATCATTTTTGTATTCATGCTTTAATCTGAATATTTTTGATGGCTTCTGGTTCACTAATTTTCTCTTCAGCTGGGTCCAATTTGTAATCAAATTTATTTATGGGTTCTTAATCTAATCGGTTATATTTTCAGATATAGACTGTCCATTTAATCTGTTTTAATCAACTCTAGTTATATAATTTAAAATTATCCATCTAATTTTCTTGAGTAAATTCACGGTAATTTGTTTTCTTCTTAAGTTTACATCTTCATAATTCCTACACCTGAATTACATGTGGCTTGTTACCATGGCCTGTTTTATCTTGATACGGTTTTTTGTTACAACCGGTAATTTTTTCTTGAAGACTACATATTATGTTTGGATGGATTTAAGAGGCTTTGGATGATGCTGTTCTCCAGAGTGTGTCCTCTATCCTCTGGCAAACACATCGATTGGGAGAAAATCATCTCAATGCAACCATGGGTTGAGCTGACTAAACCAGACTATGGTCTTCGTAACTTTTTATCTACTTTTGTTTTACTCCCAAGCCTAAGGTGTAGACCCTAGAGGTTCTACCTTAAAACCCAGAATATTTACCGCTGCCTCTCTTCCACTAATTTGTATCTTTACAGTTCTGAAAAACTATAAAAAGTCTCCCTGCTCTTCAGTTACTTGCTTAAACTTTCATTTCAAGAATAGCAATACATCAAGGGAAAAACCTGCACATAGTGCCAGGATCACTTCTTTGTATATATCTTCTCCCTAGGAGTCTGTCCTCTTACACCTCAGATGTTCTGCCCTCATCCCCAGAACCTGTACCTAAATCATATTACATAGCAAAAATTTACATGTTGCATTTATAGTGTAATGCCTTGTGGGAACATTATACTGCCTACCACATAGAGGTACAGAGATCAACTTCTGGAAATATGAGGACCTCCGTAAAATTGCTCTCCCTCTAAAGCAATGAAAATGCAGACCAAACTACTAAGCGTGTATAATTTCAGAACTTTAGCAAAAAACAAAGGCCACTGAAAGAACTGAAAATAATCTATCTAAGAGAAACTACCAAAACTTGATGAGACAGTGGGGTGTGTGAAGTTTGAAGCTGGAGCTGTATGCATCTCCCATCTCTTCCCAGCTCTGTGGTTTGGGAACCACCCAAAGGCCAGCAGCATTGTGGACAATAGAGAAAGCTGATTGCTTTGGGAGTTTCTTTTAAAGCACAGTCCTCAGAACACAGCCAATACGTTGTCAGACTTGAAGCTCCCTGGGAAATGAGTGTGGTGGTTATCTCATTTGACTCAAAGCGCAGCTCAGGTGGTGGTAGAGTTTATCATCAGGGCATGGCAGAGTACTGACAACATCTCAAGTCCCTACGGTTGTGATTTCAGTTGGGGCAACTGAGAGCTTGCCTGGGAACTTTGAATAGAAATCCTGGAGACATAAACATGCATAGGGGACTTTAAAAATTATAGCATATTTCTAGAGATCTAACAATGTTAAAGCTCCAGCATATTCCTAGAAATATAAATGTCTGCCTAAGACTTTTTGCATGCCCAGGAAACAGAGAAGACCTGGGAAAGGAGAAAACAATCGTCACTCACCTCTCACTTACCTTGAAGCCATGTGCAAGAAAAAAGCAAAAGCTAAGTGAGAACAAACTTCTCTTGGAAGTTTCAAATTGTGTCTTTGCATACAGATCCATTTGAAAAAAGGAAGAAGACATATAGACAAGACTTCAAGGAAATCTTATGAACAATCATTGTTTGGTTGACCTAGATATGAGTACTCAGAGGCCAGGCTTAAAAACAAAACAAAAAATAAATAAAATAACAATAAAGCTTACAGAGAATCAGTGGCCTTATGATTACTTGTGTCCTTGAAATTATCAGCAAAGCTAAATACTGGATAAGATCTCTCATTTTTGTGAATCTGATTTGGCAGTTCAATCCTTTGTGCTATCTCATAGGCAAAAAGCCTTCCAGACATTAGAATAGCAGATGAGAAGGTCCTGAGATGTGGAAAAACCTAAATAGATTTGGGAAAATGCTTAATGTAGTTAGAACCAAAGTTTGAAGATAGGAGCAGCATAAGATGAATCAAGAGAGTAAAGGAGGGGTCACACATAATGAGTCTTAATGCAATAATAAAATGTTTGAACTTTATCCTAAAGGCTAAGAACTCATTAAAGTGATTAAAAGAATGATTAAAAATCAGGTATTTTTTCTTTGTTAAAAAGAATCTCACTGTTTATTGTAAGAAGAATATACTAGATGCATATATGAGACAGGAATGTGAGTTAATATATTGTTGCAGCAAATCATGTTGTTGCAGTCAATGAAGGAAATAAATGTTAAAGACCTTCCTAGGTTGGCAGCGATATAACTTTTTAAAATGAATTTGAGAGCCTATAAGTGATATAATTAGGAAGAACTGATAAGTTGTTAGATAAAGTAGATGGAGGGAGAAGACTCTTTGTGCAGTATATTAGGCAACTTAGTGAATAGTGATGCTATTTTCTAACAGAGAAAGTGGGAGAAGGTGCAGGTCTGGTGACATGTGAAAGGCAGTAAGTTGAAGTTTGGAAATGTTGAGTTTGAGTTGCATGTATGACAACTACATGGAAATGTATCTTGGGGAGGGTAAGATCATGATGAATTTGGAGTTTGGAGGTTCATTGGACTGAAGATAACAGCCAAAGTCATGGCACTGAATATAATCAACCTGGAAGAATGCATATAGTTAAGTGGTGGGATTGAGGGGTAGTCAGGGGGTAGAAACCTGGGGAGTACAGAGGAAAAACAATGGGAGAACTGATATCAGAAAAGCCAAGAAATTAGAGAATTTTAAGGAAATGGTGGTCAACTGTCGGTTACTCCATAGACCTCAAATATCTTAAAGACTAAAAAAATCTCACTTCCTCGACAATAAAAATATAATTGATGGTTTTTAAAAAGTTGCTTCAAAGAAGTTGTGGGAAGAGAAACTAGAATAGTGAGTGAAAACATAAAAAGAAAGGGGTAAAATTTGTATCATAAGAAGGAAACTCAAAACAAAGTTTTTCCTGTTTATTTGAAGATAGAAGACACTACCATGAGTTTTAAAGTGCATTTTAAAAATGTGGACAATTACATAATCCATTTTCTTGAAGAACTAAGAAGGGATGAATCTAAGAGAATAGGGATAGATTAGCCTCAGATAGATATCTATAATGAGATATGAGGAAAGAGAATGAGGAAACATTTCTTGTAGATATGGCTGCTTTGGTGGATAGGGTCTGAGTATTATGTCCCTGTTGGTTTCTATGTTGTCTGTGAAGTAGAAAATCAGGACATTTGTCAAGAGTAAGGAAAGAGGTGTTGACATTGGTGGCTTTGTTATTATAATGAAGGTGGGATATATTCATTGTGGAGAATGGGAGAGAACTGGATATGAAGGCTGTGTTGAAGGTCCGTTGAGTAGCGAGACCAAATAATCATAAACATTCTACATTTGAATATTTCTCTCTGGAAATGTTCAGCAACCCGAGACAAAGGAAGAAAGAGTCAGATATACTCAGGGTCAATTTCAAATTCTAACTATGTAGGTGATATGGTTTGAATATTTGTCCCCACCAAAACTCATATTGAAACTGAATCCCCTGTCAATATTGACAGCTGGGGCCTTTAAGAAGAGATTGGATCATGAGGGACCTGCCCATATGTATGGATTAGTCCATTCATGAACTGATGGATTAATGGTTCATGGATGAATTATCATGGGAATGGCAGTTATCATGGGAATGGGACTGATAGCTTTATAAAGAGAAGAGAGACCTGAGCCAGCATGTTCAGCCCCCTCACCATGTGATGTCTTGTGCCACCTTGGGACTCTGCAGAGGCTCTCACTAGATGTTGCCCCTTGACCTTGGATTTCTCAGCCTTCATAACTGTAAAACTAAACTTATTTTCTTTATAAATTACCCAGTTTCAGGTGTTCTGTTATAAGCAATAGAAAACAAACCAAGACAATAGTGAAGTAATGATCCCCATAACCCTCCCTGCAATCTAGAATGTAGTGACAGTTTAATGAAGGCAGAGACATTATATGTTATATTTTGCATTTGTATACCTATCACCTAGCATAAAGGCTTGTAGGTTGGAGGAATAAAAGAAAAAAAAAAGGCATGGCCTTTTGGGACACTCAATTATACTCATTCTAGCCCTTATTTTTGCCACAAACCCCTAATAAATCGTTTCAGTACATGCTTATTTTCATGTCCTATACTTGAGAAGATACTTGAGAATGTTCACTACTTTTTACATACCTGATAATGTATACATTTACATTATATTAATTCACAATTATATAATTTGAACTTGTGATCAATGTTAGCACATTGAGTACCATGCAGGATATTTTCAGCATCAAGTAACAGAATATTGAGCCCACCATGATTTTAAAAGTAAGGATATGTATCTCACATGATAACATGTCTGGAGATAAATTATGTCAAAGTTGGTGTTTAGAAGATCTATAGGTTCAGGCTCCTTTTTGTTCCTCTGCTTCTGTATCATCCTAAGCTTAGTGGCTTTCTATTCTCTGACTTGTTGCTTTATGGTAGCAAGATAAATTTTACAGCTCAAAGCCCAATGTACTAAGATAACCATGTCCAAAAACAAGTCAAGGTTTCTATCTCCCACCATTTCTTTCTGAGGAACAAAAATCTTCCCTAAACTCTAGTAGACTTTCCCAGAGGTCCCATTGGCCAGAGTTGGATGACATTTTTGCTAAAATGGAGGCTGAGAAATCAGATATCTGGCATTGTTGGCCTCCATTATGGGAGACCACTTTGTAGTAAGGAAGAGGGATCAAGAAAATATGGCTAGGAAGGCAGCCTGGAGATCCTATGCCCCATACTCAATACACATCTCCTGGAAGTTAACACCCTCAGCAACCTCAGAAAAGTTGCATATCATGGATAACAGTTTGGTCCTGCCTTCTACCATATGAGGCCAATGTTCCCTCCTCCTCAGCCTTCCTTTTGGTCTCTGGCTACTCCACAGCTTTTATTGGGATACCCAAAACCGTGAAGTAATCCAAGTTCTAAAATTACACCTCACTGTACCAGAGTCTTCTCAAACAAAATTTGCATTCCAGGAGATGTTTAGCCAACTGAGATAACTAACCCATGCTTAAAAATGCAAGAGATAAAGGCTTGACTTTCTTCCAAGGATACTTTTTCAATTTGAAAGAAGTTTTTTTCATCCAATTATTGTATAATTAGGTTAAGTTTGGATAAGGAATTTTGAATGTGGAGCATTAGAGCTAGAGTGTGGTGGGGGTGTTTGTCACCCTTTGGGACCAATTGTCTGTTACTAATGTTTTATGAGAGGTTGAGTAAGAAGGAGGACTGTACCTACCTACTTCCCTCCTCTCTACTCTGTACCCCTTATATGGCACACTACTCCTTATATGACACGCATAAAGACACACAAACCTTTCGAAAGCAGAGAATGCCTCCAGTGATGGAGGTTAAGCTATAGCACAGTTTTTAAGATTCTGTCAGCAGGATGCAGTGGCTCATGTCTGTAATCCCAGCACTTTGGGAGGCTGAGGCAGGCGGATCACTAGGTCAAGAGATCGAGACTAGCCTGGCTAACGTGGTGAAACCCCATCTCTACTAAAAATACAAAAATTAGCAGGGCGTTGTGGCAGGTGCCTGTAATCCCAGCTACTTGGGAGGCTGAGGCAGGACAATCGCTTGAACCCAGGAGGCAGAGGTTGCAGTGAGCTGAGGTCGTACCACTGCACTCCAGCCTGGTGACAGAGCGAGACTCTGTCTCAAAAAAATAGAAAAATAAAAAAAATTATGTCTTCTGGTACAATGAACATATCTTCAATACACCTAGCATAGAGATAAATGTTAGACACCTAGAAACTATGAGACATTGTCCTGCAATGAAGCTGAAGGTTCACTGGGCCCTTCACAGAGGAGGTGTGCTGCTTGGATTTCCATCAACTCTTTTGCTTCCTGAAAGAATAATTTTCTAATTCATCATTGTTTAAGGTCCAAAACAGCATTACCATCATTGTCGTTTTTACTAAATCCTGAATATATTTCTGTCTTCAATTCCCATCTTCCAAAATATTGTATTTGGTTCTTCCTTAGGAAAGGGCTCCAATGATCATAGGGATAAAAGGGCCAAAATATTTACACAAGAATATGGTGAAGAACCACATACACTCTACTACGGATGCTGCTCAACTTCTGATGAGGTTATGTCCCAATAAACCCATAGTACATTGAAAATACCTTAAATCAAAAATGCATTTAACACCCCTAACCTATCAGGCATCACAGCTTAGCCTAGCCTAACTTAAACAGGCTTGGAACACTTATATTAGCCTAAATTTGGGCAAAATCATCTAAAACAAAGCCTATTTTATAATAAAGTGTTAAGTATCTCATGTAATTTATTGAATACTGTACTGAAAGTGAAGAACAGAATAGTTGTATGGGTACCCAAAATATGGTTTCTAATGAATGCGTATTGCTTTCACACAATTGTATAGTCAAAAAATCGTAAGTTAAACCAATGTTAGTTAAATCAGGGATCTTTTTTATACTGTCATCTTGCACATATACTCTTGATAGGAAAACAAACCATTTTTCTTTCTGCGTCATCAAAATTTCCTTATTTTGTTTCTTTCTAAACACTGTCTTTTCTGCAGTAGCGTCATGAACTTCAAGTTTAAAAACTGTATGTAATAGAGCTGAAATCTTGTAATTCCTTCCCTAGTCACACCTGCTCTGTGTTGTTTTGTCAAGCCCACCAGTGAATTATCTTGACTGGATTGAAACAATATTTTACGTAGCGCAGGTCCTAAACACCCACACTCAGCAAAGTACCCTGAGCAGAGTAGGTGCTTACTCAGACAGTTATCTGAAGTGGAAGAGGGTGATGACAGTGACACTACATTAACCTGACTGGAAAGTTTGGATAAAACGCATATACATAGCTCCCCAGTCTGGCTGAGTATCTTTCTAACCATCAGCCACTATGCCTTCAGGTGACTACCCAGCCAATCTGAGAAACAGTACTTAGAGCTAAGCGCAAGATGTGAAGATCTACTCTCAGATTAAGAAGCAATTACCTGCTCTATCTGCAAATGTGGGATCTAGAAAATATTTTTTTAAATCTTTATATGTGGTTTTTAATCAATGACTTTGTTTTACCTGAGATACGAAACTGATTCGCTTTGTGATTTAGTAAGGGGCAGATTAAAAAGCTCAGTCAGAAACACATTAATTCTCTCCCAGGTATAAAGCCATGGGAAGAAAACTACTAAGATTGTGGACAAGTCTCTGAATTAGCTTCCTAAGGTTGCTGCAACAAGGTACCAAAAACTAGGTGGCTTAAATAACTGAAATGTATTGTCTCACAGTTCTGTAGGCTAGAAGTCCTAGATCAAGGTGTTAGCAGTCTTAGGTCCATTATAGGGTTAAGAGGGAGAATGTTCCCGGCCTCTCTCCTAGCTTCTGTTGGTTGCCGACAATCTTTGGTGTTCCTTTGCTCACAGATACATTATCCTGATCTCTGCCTTCTTCTTCACTTGACATTTTCCCTCTGTGCCTGTCTGGCTCTGGGTCCAAAATTTTTCCTTTTTTGCAAGGATACCAGTTATATTAGGTTAGGGTCCATCCTAATAACCTCCTTTTTTTTTTTTTTTTTTTTTTAAGGCAGGGTCTTACTCTGTTGCCCAGGCTGGAGTGCAGTGGTGCGATCTCGGCTCACTGCAAACTCCACCTCCCGGGCTCAAGCAATTCTCCTGCCTCTGACTCCCAAATAGCTGGATTAAGGCACGCACCACCATGCCTGGCTAACTTCGTATTTTTAGTAGAGATGGGATTTCGCCATGTTGGCCAGGCTGGTCTCAAACTCCTGGCCTCAAGTGACCCACCCGCCTCAGCCTCCCAAAGTGCTGAGATTACAGGGTGTGAGCCACCGCACCCAGCCTTTAACAACCTCCTTTTCACCTGATTACTTTCCATAAAAGCCCTATCTCTAAAGAAAGGCACATTTGGAGGTACTGGGAGTTAGGGCTTAAACGTATCTTTGGGGAGTGTGGGGAAAACAATCCAACTCATGACAGTCTCAGCAGAGTGTGCAGCGTGCACACCATCATTTATCCCTGGAGAAGAAATTTTAACCGATTAGATTTTCTCTCGAAAAAAAATTTTCCCCAGCGACTTTAATGTGAATAATGTGCACATATGGTTTTATTTCTTTGCACCATATGAACAACTTTCCAAATACATTATTAGTCCAGGAAAATGGGATACTCCTTTTTGAATGAGGAGTCAACAAGAGAAAGAAAGGTTGGCTGATGAAAGGAAGTTCCATGCACATGCAGAGGACAGCTGGTGAGGGGCCCCTTCAGTGAGAGATGCTGAAAAGGGTAAGAGGGTGGGCAGAGATTTCAAGGCTTGTTTCTTCAAGGCTAAATGAACCTGGCAGCCCAACCCACAATTTGAGTGTGCAGTGCCCATGTAACTGGGTCATTGTCTGGAGGGGCTGTTGGCTATAACCCCAGGGAGTTTCTGAGCCTGGGGATTTTTACAAAAATAGCTGCCCTGTATTGGACTCTTACTGTGTTATCAGGTACTATGCTAAGGCATTACTGTGTATTACTACCTCCTAGGCTTCTTAACAGACTTATGAGAAAGCAGATGAGAGAGTGAGGCTCAGAATGGCTACCTATCTTTCCAGCACCAGTTAGTGACAGAACCCAAGTTGGAACCCTAGTTTTAGTCTTTGGCCATGTTACTGCCATTGGAGCCAAGGCATGTTCCCTTTCCTCTCTCAGGCTTCACACTGGTCTATCCCTGTGAAGGAATGCATCACCAGACTGTTCCATCTGCACCGTCCAACTGGCAAACATGGTGCGTGTCAGGCAGGCACCGGACAGCTGAGCTCTGCTGCTGAGCATACTCCTATGGCACCTTCTGTGGGATTCAGCTGGGAGGCATGGCACACAGTAGTGGAGGACACGGGTACTCTTATCTTGGAGGAAAGAATCTCCATCTCTTCTCTTATCAACTCAACTTCAATATACTTTGAGCCTTAGATCTGATTCCTGCTCCAGTGTGCCCCCTTTGGACAGCCTTGGTGAAGATGGCTCTTGTTTTTCTCTCTTCCTTCAACTTCTGAATTTCTTATTTCTCCCCACCACCCTCTTTTTTTCTCCTACAAAATATAAGCAGTTGGACTTCATTGGAGTGTAAAAGGATCATTAGTTATTTAATTACAGTTTAGGGAATAAGATTTGTTAGTTAACTTCTGCTTTTCCTGAGTGGTTTGGTGATGGAACTTTCAGCACTTTTCAAAAAGCTCCAGGGAAAGGTGCATAAATCACAGTATGCAAATGTGTGTGTGTGTGTGTGTGTGTGTGTGTGTATACACAGTTTAATTGATAGAGATAAAGGTTATTTTATTATTTTCTAGATTAGGCACCCCCTGGCATGTCTTTTGTGACAGTTTAACCTTAAAGCCAGCACTGACATTTCTGTAGGCAAAAGTTAAAAAGTCAGCACACATCTCTCTCACATCTGGACACACAGTCCTTTTCATTTATAGGAAAATTAGGTATTATTTAGAAAAAAAATAAGTTTTTTTGTGACTTATCTATAACTTTTGAAGTGACCATTAATGTTAAATAAGGTAACTGTTTTCTTTAATTATAAATCACTTGAAGAAATTTTAACCAATTAGATTTGCTCTCGAAAAAAATTGGAGAAGGTAGAGGAGAGGTAGATAGATACAGTTATATTCTGACTAACATGGCTTAAGTTCCATTTAGGGAGACTTTCTCACACTTCTCTGAAATAAAGTAACCTTAGGGGAAGAAGAACATCGTAAGACGCAGAGTGTTGAGGCTGTGAACCAACACATACTGCTTCAGGCATTTGAAATATCTGCGTATGTTGGGTTTGAAATTCCAAGTCCTAACCCAAAGGTTTTGTACTAGAGATTTTTACCCTAAAACTACTACTTGTACACCAGGAATGACAAAATACAGCCAGGCATTTTTTCCCCTCCATTTTATTGTAATATAATACATATTCAGAAAATATTCCTGCCACAAATATACAGCCAATGGAATGTTTACAAACGGAACCCATGTGCATTCAGTACCCAGCTCAAGAAACAAACCATTGCCCATACCTGGAAGCCCCTTCGTTATCCTGTTTATTTTTTTCCTCTCTCCACTCACACTATGCTGAGATCAGCCTCTTAAACAAGATCAACTGGGCCTCCACACCTTTATGGACCTTGAGATAAACAACACAAATGGCAGCTGAGGAAGCAAGGAAAAGACATCATACATTCCCTCTTGCCCTGGCTGTGTGGACAGACTCTCCAGTGGACAATGTAACATGTGAGAGCAGCTCTCTGGGGCTCCTGACCCAATGGGCTGAGCAGGTGTGTTCCTCGTGGAATTCTGAGGTGAAATCAGCCTATAGAGCTGTGCACTTTGGAGGTAACTTGCTATTTTCCATCTCTCAACTGGGATTAGACAAGAGTTTGAAATGGTAACCGTAAACATACAAGGTCATTCTCAGTTGTTGAATCATTAATTGGGGTTGGGGGTGGGGTTGTTTTTCCTGAAATCTTTCTTTATGACTTTCGCACTCATCTCCTCTGTTCTCTGAGCTCCTCTGTCTTAATATATGATATTTCTCTAACACTACCAATAATTTTCTCTTTGGGTATTATTTCAGCTGCAGACTTTAAAATGCCTAGCATTTGGCCGGGTGCAGTGGTTCATGCCTATAGTCCCAGCACTTTGGGAGGCCGAGGCAGGTGGATCACCAGGTCAGGAGATCGAGACCACCCTGGCCAACATGGTGAAATCCCATCTCGACAAAAATGCAAAAATTAGCTGGGTGTGGTGGCGCGTGCCTGTAATCCCAGCTACTCAGGAGGCTGCGGCACAAGAATCACTTGAACCCAGGAGGTGGAGGTTGCAGTGAGCCGAGATTGCGCCACTGCACTCCAGCCTGGTGACAGAGAGAGACTCCATCTCAAAAAAAAAAAAAAAAAAAAAGTCTAGCATTCGTAGATAATGCCATTCTCTGTGCATGTCTCAGGCAGTTTGCAAAGGTGAACTATGCTCCATGCTGTCCACAAGACAGAGAAGGAGTTAGTTACATTGGCTTTGTCTTTTGACTAATAGAAATAAGTTTCACTTTATAATTTTCACACACAACAATCCACATACATGAATAATATGTTCAAAACATTTCTCAGTCAGAGGTGGAATTAATAAAAAATGCTGTGGTTAGAACAAGGTTAGTGATTTTGATCAGTGAAGAAGTTCCCCCAAATTCTTTCTCCCCTTCACTAGGACAATCCATCAGAAACACAGCAATACTGTAGTATGAGCAAGGTATGCCTATTCTGACCCAACATAAACATGAAGGAATAACCTATTTCTTACCTTGAGCAATCTAGAGCAAAAAGTTATTCTTGAATAAATACTGGATTTGAAGTTGGCACAAATTGAAGACTAATTCAAGAACTAATACAGCCACATACTAGACAAAACTTGTCAAGTCATCCAGGACCTAAGAGCCTCAATTTTATCCTGGTGTATGTAGCCTTCTCTACAAGCATGAGGACCAATAGAGATCTGAGAGTCCTTTGTCATGGTGCAGTGTTGTACAAAAATAAATTACCATGGCTCTCTCCACATTGCCTGGGGCCCAAGAGAGGGACACACTTTTGGTTCATTGTTTTGCCTTAAGAGATCTGTTGGTTTACCACACAGGGAGATGAAGGAATGTCTTGATAGAATTATAAGCGACTTTTAAATTAAAAAATCATCACCAACCCATCAACTGTATGACCGGCACTCTGCCCTGTTTTTTCAGGACAATGTTGATCTGCCGATCCTTATGACAGCTGGCAATTTGATGGCTGGAGGCTGGTGCGAGAATGTTTTCTGTGGCAGTGGAAAAAGAAAACCAACTAACTGGCCCACAAAGAGAGCAAATCCTAAAGTGTGAACTGATTTTCACAATTTAAAAACTAACGGAATTACGCAGACATTCTGGAATGCATACCTCATTTCTATGGGACGTGCAAGGATCTCACTTGCTCTGAATGTCTAATTTTGTAACTACATAACTACATTAGTAGAATATATATTGCAATAATTTTTTTATAGTGAAGGAAAACAAACATGGTTATCTACAAGCAAACACAGAACTCTTGTCTCTGTAAAACCTGAATCTATCATCCTGAAATCTGTCACTCCTTAATCCTCATTTGATGTGAGCTGCATGTAGATTGTTTAGCATCATCATTAATTGCACCTGATTTGTAATCAGACATCCTGACTCTGCCATTTTCTCACCTTGGGATCCTAGAACTGTGAAATCACTCCCTACGTATACCAGTTTCTTCCTCCATATAAGGTGTACAATTATTCCTGCCTCATTGTGCTCTTGTGAGGATTAGATGAAACAATATATCTTAAGAGCTTAGAATAGCGTTTAGCACATCCTAGGCACGCATTAAACTGAAGCTTTTAGTATTATTCATATTGTGTTCACTTACGGAGACATACAGGAGTCAATCAATTCATTTTCATTTTCCAGCACTAACATTTCTTCTGCTTTTCTGGCAACACTGCCATCACAGACGTGCTCCTTATATACTAAATTGTGGGGGGTGGCGGGGAGCAGATTCCATATGATCCAAATTATTTTGTGCCATTAAAGCACTTATGCTTTAAATGATGGGCAATCAAATCTCATGCTTCAGAGACTAGGCTGATCATTAAAGAGTGTCCATTCTTTCTAAACGTGGGTGCTTCATAGCAGATGGTGCTGTCAGTGATGTAGTGTCCTTCCTACAATGAGTGAGGATGGCTTAAGTGCCTTACCTTTGCAAAGCAATTTCCATGTCAGTAAAGAATGTGTGCTCAGAAGTCAAATTGCGTAGGTTAGAATTCCAGCTTCTTCATTTACTTGTTGTGTAACCTTGAGTAAGTTATTAAATCTCTATTCTCAGCTTCCCCAGTAGTGAAATGGAAATAGTAACAGTTCTTACCCTAACATGTTTTGTTGTGAGTTTTCAATGAGATAATGAGATGATGCCTATCAAGCTTTCAGCCATGGCTGGTATTATAGCTTTACTACTAATTTTATTATCAGTTATAATACTATTTATACGTGTGTGTGTGTGTGTGTATTTGCCCTATTCATGGCATAAAAGACTACTGTAGTCTGATATTTTACATCAAAAGAGGATAATAACCCCATTGTCATTTCTAAGCAAACTTTAGCACGATCCCCACTTTAATCTTAAACTATCACAAAATTTGAAGAAAACAGTGAAGATCTGTGATACCAGCAGAGCTCCATTCCATAACATGATGAAGGTTTCATGTGTTTATTAAGTGATTATTAAGTGATAAGTCATAGCTACAGGCTATGGAATGTTGTCCTCGCTTCTAGTCCCTCTCAGCAGAGAGAACAAGGAAACATCTGTGGGTATACTGATTCACGTATGTATATAGACACAGATCTGCAACCATCTGTACCTCTACCGAGCTTGACATGAGTTCATAGAGACGTCTGCAGATCTAATTTTCTGCCGCATGTATCATTCAAACCACCCGCACTTGCTCTTATGTAACCTCCCACTGCAACAGTGAGAAACTAGGCTCCCGCCATCTGCTTTAGTTTTAATAGATACAGTTTACATACAATCTCTTTGCTTTCGTCATACAATATTTTTTTTTTTTTTTTTTTTTTTGTTGCCCAGGCTGGAGTGCAGTGGCGTGATCTCGGCTCACTGCAAGCTCCGCCTCCCGGGTTCACGCCATTCTCCTGTCTCAGCCTCCCGAGTAGCTGGGACTACAGGCGCCCACCACCACGCCCGGCTAATTTTTTCTATTTTTAGTAGAGACGTGATTTGATTGTGTTAGCCAGGATGGTCTCGATCTCCTGACCTCGTGATCCACCCAGCTCGGCCTCCCAAAGTGCTGGGATTACAGGGGTGAGCCACCGTGCCCCACAATACCATTTATTTTTAGTCACATAAGTCAGTATTTTTACCCCTCATCTCCTTCAATGAGTTGTTCTGTATATTTGTAATACAATTAGATTGTTTTGTAAAATTCAGCATTCTATCCTGAGACCTCCGACTTTTTAAACCAATTTTTTAAAATGTGCATACACTGAGTGAGCCCTGTGCTGCAAAGTTCTATGATGTTGACAAATGCATAGTGTCACATAGCCACCATTCCAATAACTACAGAATAGTTTTACCTCCCTAAAAACAATTCCCGATGCTTCATCTGTTCAACTGTGCACCTCCACTCTCCTGGTACCCACATTTTTCTTTATTTACTTATTTATCTATTTTACTGTTTCTTTGGCTTTGCCTTTTCCAAAATGTCATAGAATTAGAGTTTTACAGTAGGTAGCTTTTTCAGACTAGCTTCTTTCACTTATAAATATCCATTTAAGATTCATGCATTTGTTTTCATGGCCTGTTAGCTCATCTCTTTTTACACTGAATAATAATATCCCATTGTGTAGACATACCATAGTTTGTTTATTCATTCACCTATTGAAAAGTAACTTGGTTGCCCTGTTTTCTTGTAGATTGTGAATAAAGCTGCTATAAACATTTTCATGCAGGTTTTTGTGTACACAAAAGTTTTCGAATCAGTTGTGTAAATTTCTAGGCGTGTAATTGTTGGATATTGTGGCAAGACTATGTTTACTTTTGAAATAAACTGCCATACCAGATTCTAAAGTTGTGCCATTTGCATTCCCACTATTAATAAATGAGAGTTCCTGTTTCTCTACATTCTTGCCAGTAGTTGGTATTATCAGGGTTTTTTGCCCTGAATTTTAGCCATTTTAATAGCATATGCTGGCATCTAATTGTTTTAATTTGCAATTCCCTAATGGCAAATAATGTTGTGCTTCTTTGTATATGCATAGTTGTCACCTGTATATTTTCTTTGGGAAGTGTTAGTGAGATCTTTCTGGAATTTTTAATTGGTTTACTTTTTATTGAGTTTTAAAGAGAGTTATTAGTATATTTTGAATACAAGTCTTTTATCAAATATGAGTTTGGTTAATATTGTCCTCCAGTCTATGGTTTTCTTTTCATTTTTTTTAGTAGCATCTTTTCTCCAGTAGAAGTTTTTAATTTTGATAAAAGCCAACTATCAATTTTATTCTTGCATGGATTGCGGTTTTGGTGTTATATCTAAAAATTCATTGCCAAAACTAAGGTCACCTAAATTGTCTTCTGTTTATTTTTTTTCTAGAAGTTTTATAATTTTTATTTCACCTTTAGGTCTAAGATTTATTTTGAGTCCATTTTTTTACAAAAGGGGTAAATTCTGTGCCTAGGTCAATTTTTTATTTTTTTACATGTGAATGCCTAATTATCCCAGAACAGTTTGATGAAAGACTATCCTCTCTGCATTGAATTGCCCTTGTGCCTTTCTCAAAGATCAGTTGACTGTATTTATGTGAGTCTTTTTATGGGCTTTCTATTCTGTCCCATTAATCTACATGTCGTTGTTTCTCTAGTAAATACCATGCTGTCTTGATTAGTGTAGGTTTATAGTAAGTCTTGTAAATGGTTTATGTGAATCCTTTAACTTTGTTCTTCTTTAGTACCACGTTGGCTATTCTTGATCTTGTGACTTTGTACATAAATTTTATACTTAATCTGTTGATATCTACAAATAGACTGCTGGAATTTTGTTAAATATTAAGATAAAGTTGGAAAATACTGACATCTTAACAATGAGTCTTCCAATTCATGAGTATAAGCTGTCTCTCCATTTATTTAGAACTTCATTGATTTGTTTCATGAGAGTTTTGTAATTTTCTACATATAAACCCTATAAATATATTGTTATATTTATACCTAAGTGTTTTATGATTTTGGTTTTATTATAAATGGTACTTTAAAAAAAAAACAAATTCCAACTGTTAATTTCAGGTATATAGGAAATCGATTGACTTTTGTACATTAACCTGGTATTCTGCAACCTTACTATGCATATTTATTAGTTCCAGGAGTGTGACTACTTTGGTATTTTCTTCATAGGCAACCATATAAAATGTGAATAAGGATAATTTTAGTTCTTTCTTCATAATTGGTAGATGTTTATTTTCATTTTTTTGTTGTTGTTTTACTGTATTAACTAGGAGTTTTAGTATGATAATGAATGTAGGTGGAGAGGTGTACATCCTTGCTTTGATCCTTGTCCTAGGGGAAAAGTGTTCATTTGATATGTTGCTATCACTTTTCTTCTTTAGCCAGTTGATGTGTGGCTTACATTTATTCTTTTTCAAATGCTGAACCAGTCTTGTACACTTTGAATGAATTCAATTTGTCATGGCCTATATATAATTCTTTATTACACATTGTTGGATTTAATTTGCTAGTATTTTGTTGAGAATTTTTGCATCTATATTAACTGACATTGGCATGTGGTTTTCTTTTCCGATAATGTCTTTATTCATTTTCATATTAGGGTAATACTGACCTCATATGATAAGTTAGGAGTATTTTCTCTGCCTCTAACTTAAGGCAGAGATTGTTGAGAATTGATATCATTTTTTGGTTAAATATTGTCAGAATGACCAGAGCTTTATTTTTTAGAATAATTTTGTTTTTTTCTATGTCAGATAGTTATTAGTAATTGACTCTATATTTCTAGTGGCTACGGACCTATTTACATTACCTGTTTCTTCTTGTGTGAGTTTTTGGTACATTGTGTCATTCAAGAAATTGGTCCGTTTAATCTAAATCATTAAATTTGTGTGCATAGAGTTGTTTCTAAAATTTCATTATTACTCTTGTAATACTTACAGGATTAGTAGTGATGTCCCATCTTTCATTTCAGGTAGAGGTTGATCCATGTTACTGATATTTTGAAAGAACCATCTTTAGGATTCATTGATTTTCTGTATTGATTTCCTGTTTTCAATTTCATTATTTTTACTCTAGCTGTTATTACACCTATTCTTTGGCTTGCTAAGGATTACATTGCTCCTTCTCTAGTTTCATACTATTTGGATTTCTTCTGGTATGCATTTAATACTATATATTTTCCTCTAAACGCTGTTTTTTCTGCATTCCACAGATTTTGGTATGCTGCATTTTCATTTAGTACAAAATACCTTTAAATTGCTCTTGAGACTTCTTTGATCCTGTATAATTTTATTTTTGTTAAATTTCCAAGTATTTGTAGATTTCCCAGCTATCTTGCAGCTAACAATTTCTAGTTTAATTACATTGTGGTCTAACAGCATATTTCGTATGATTTCTATTTTTTTAATATGTCACATCATATTTTATGATTTAGCCCAGAATACAGTCTATCTAGATTAATGTTCTATGTATACTTGAGAAGGTGTGGTTAGCTATTATTTGTGGAGATTTCTATAAACGTCAATTAGACCAAGTTGATTGATAGTGCTATTTAGACCAACCATATTCTTACTGGTTTTCTGCTTGCTTATCTATCAATTAATGGAATAAGAAATGTTGAAGTCTTCAACTATATAGTGGATTTGTCTGTTTCTCCTGTCAATTCTATTTGTTTTTTGTGGGGTTTTTTTTTTTTTTGCCTCAAATATTTTAATGCTCTGTTTTTAAATGCAAACATCTTAAAACTTTAAGTTCGTCTTCTTGGAGAATTGACCCTTTATCAGTATAAAATGCTTCTCATTCTTGATAGTTTTTCTAGTTATGAAGTTGGCTTCATCTAAAATTAATATAACTATTCCAGATTTCTTTTGATTAATGTTATCATTATGTGTTTTTCTCCATCTCTTCACTTTTAACCTTAGTCTTTATATTGTCCATATGCTGTGATCTTCCAGTAAATTCTTACTAGTATCACTTTAAACAAACAATTGTCTTCAAATAAATTTAGAATAAGAAACATAAACTAATTTATTTTACCTTCATTTATTTTTTCTCTGAAAATCTTGCTCTCTTTATATAGATCTGAGTTTTCATTCTGGGTTTCATTCTTATTCTCCCTGGAGAACTTTTTTATTTTTAACATTTATTGCAGGGAGTCTGCTAACAATAAATTTCTACAGGTCTTTTTTTTAACTTTGTAAGTCTTTATTTCTTTGTCACTTTTGAAGAATCATTTTACTAGGTATAGTATTCTATGTTGGCATTTTTTTTCCTTTCAACACATTGAAGATTTCATGTTACTCTTATTGCTAGTATAGTTTCTGCTGAGAATCTCTCTGTGTTTCCTTGTTCTTCTATAGGTAGGGAGTGTTTTCCAACCCCATCTTTCCACCCTTACTCCTGATTTCCTTCAAGACGTTTTTCTGCCTTTGACTTTCTGCAGTTTAAAATGATATTCCTAGAGTTATGTGGTGGGTTTTTTGGCTATTTTTTTTTCTGCTTGATGTTCTCTGAGCTTCCTAAATCTGTGGTTTAGTTTTAGCAATTAAGCTTGGAAATTTTTCAGACATTGTGTAAGTTATTTCTCCTGCTTTATTGTTCTTTCTTTCTTCTCCTTCTGGTTTTCTAAATACCTGTATGTTAAAAAATACCTGTAGGTTAGTTACATCTTTTGACATTTTCCCACAGTTGTTTAATACCATTTTTTTCCACTATGTTTTCCCTTTGCAAATCAGTTTGGGAAGTTGTATTGACCTATCTTCAAGGTCACTGATTTTCTGTCCTTGGCTTTGTCCAGTCTACTGATGAGCCCATCAAAGACATTGTTCTTTATGTTATAGTGTGTCTGACTTTTAACATTAATTTTTAAATTCTTTTTTAGCATATTCATCTCTCTCCTTACAAAACACATCTTTTCTTGCATATTGTCTACTTTTTCCATTATAGTTCTTAATATATTAATTATAGTTATCTTAAATATCCAATGTGATAATTCTGACTCTTCGTTATATCTGAGTCTGGTTCTGATGCTTGCTTTACCTCTCAAACTTTGTTTCTTCTTGCCTTCTGACATGCTTTGTATTTGTTTTTCTTTTTTGTTGTTAAAAACTAGGCATGTCTGAGATACTGAGAATTACTGAGAATTGAGGTAAGTGGCCCCTGAAGTGATGATTTGTGGTAATAGGGCTAAAAGTAAGGCTGTGCTTAGTATCCGCTGTAGTTATATGTACCACAGGCTTCAGATTCTTCTAATGCTCTGGTTTTTATCTTTCTTCATGACTTTTGGTTTCTCCATGAACTCCTGCTGAGAGAGAGCCTGTATAAGGAATTCATTGCAGGATTCAACTTTTTAGGAACCTAGACAAAGAAAGATGGTCTAATGGTCAAAGTATATGAATTAGAAGCAACTTAACTGAACAAACCACTTGGTCGTGAATATTTAAATCTTTGTTTTCTTTTCTCAATATCAAGCTATAGGAAGAAGCAGATTTAACTCTAATTACTTTCACTTATATCCTCACTCTTAGGACCTTATAAAAGCTTATTCTGATCATGAGTGAAGAAAGGAGGATACAGTGATATACAAGGGCAGAATTATTTAAAAGTGTCCCTGGCAAAGAAAAATAGAGATAATTTTCTGAAAGTTTATAACTTTCTGTACAAAGGATGTCCCCAATTAATAACAATAATATAGCAGAAGGTATCAGGAGTTCATGACACGTTGTATTAGAAATAAACAGTAAACTAGGAATCAGGCCCCTTCATTCATATGTTCATTCACTCAACAAATATTTACCCAGTGCTTTCTGTCAGGCATTGTGCGAGGTGGTACTACTAACACATCCTGTGACATTGTGCCAATCATTTTATCTTCCTGACTTTCAGTTTTTATAAAAGCAAAACCAAGAGAATTATATCTGCCCACAGTGCTTACTGTGAAGTTCAAATGAGACAGTAACTGTGGATATACTTTGAAAAGTACATAACAACATTAAGTTTTATTTATATAATGTTTACATATATTGTATTTATATATAAAAGGGCTGTTTGAACTGAATTTCAGAAGCTTCACAAGGATTGTAATTTTTCATTGGTTTTACTTATTGCACTTTTTTTCATAGTACCACCTTCCACGTTTTCTTACATTAGCTTCATAGGAAAATGCTCAGTTTTACTGGCTCTGTTTTGAGATCCTCTCAGAACTCTTGCCTTGATTTTACAAAAGTAGATTTCTTATTAGGGACTAACATTTTAGGAAGGCAAAATTTACTCCCAATTTGTGGTTCAAATGGAAAAGTTGAGCCCAAGAAAGTGACTGAGTCAGTCAAGGGCAGGGCTTAGAAGAAGTGACAATACACTTCACTCCCTACAGCCACCTTCCTATAAAAAAGTCCAGACCCTTTAAGTCTACAATTAATAGCAGCAACATCAGGTCTTAGATCATACTTTTTTTTACTTACCAGAGCTATTTGTAGAGGCTACTGAGCTGTGGCCATCATCTCTCATGGCATGCTTTGGTTTACTGTGAAGGCATCATGCAGAAAGGGTGATTTATTTGTGTCTACTTTCCTCACATGGAAAAACTCTCCAGCCAGAATTCCAAGCCTAATTTCCACCCATTATGCTTACTGGAGCAGTATGCTGTGCTGTTCAGAGCAGATAAAAACTGGAGACTCTGCATTTTATACTCACCAAATGATTGAGAAATAAATTTAGTTCTAAGCACAGCCAATGAATAGCTGCAAGGTGTGTTGGTTTTTCATAACAGATACATCAACTTTCTCTTTCCTCCAGAATCCCAGCATTATTCACAGTGAGTTTCCTCAGCAGAAGCTGAATGGAGTATTGCACAAAGAACATAACTTTAAGAAAAAACATTTGCCCAGTGTCTAGGAGCCTGTTAACATATTCTGCTGTCTTTTCATTACAGTTTCCCTCATTGCAGTAGAACCCCAGAATAGCATGTTTCTAAATGTCATTAAAAAATTAACGAAGGGAGGCAAGATGGCTGATTAGAAGCAGCTGCAGTCCACGGCACTCACGAGGAGGAATGAAAACGGGCAAATGATTTCAGCATTTTCAACTGAAATATCCAGATTCTTGCATTGGGACTGACTAGGCAAACAACTTGATCCACAGAGAACAAAGAAAAGCAGGGAGTGGGGGTGGGGCAACAGCCCATCCAGAAGCAATATGGAGCCAAAGGAACCTTCCCCCTCAGCCAAGGGAAGCGGTGAGTGGTTGTGCAATCTCACCCAGGGAACCATGCTTCTCTCATGGATCTTTGCAACCTGCAAATCAGGAGATCTCCTTGTAAGCCCATGCCACCAGGGCTTTGGATCCAATACACAAAGCTATATTGAGTTTCAGCAGAGCAGCTGCTCACTAACTCCAGTCCCAGGATCTGGCAAAGTGGAAAATTCATCCGTACATATTCCTAGGAAGAGGGCTGAATCCAGGGAGCCGAACAGCACCCCTCTGCAGGCCCCACTTCCATGGCACCTCACAACTTAATACCCACTGACTTAGAACCCCAGCCAGCCAATGGCAGCAGGCTGGAGTCCACCTGAGATGGGAGTGAGTTCCTTGGGGGAGGAGTGGACCCATCTTTATGGTTCAATAGAAGCAGCCATTCCAGCCTGCCAGCTGTGGAGAATATAGGTGGTCTGGATGAGAAGGGACCACCAACAATGCAGTACAGCTTCCTTGTCAGATCATAGTCAGACTGTTTCTTTAAGCAGGGCCTCCAGCCATTTCTCCTCACTGGGTGGGACCTTGGTTCTACAGATAGAGCTCTGATCTGTCCTTGGGATGATCCTATTGTGGGGAGGGGTGGCTGTCATCTCTGCGGTTTTGTAGACTTAGCAATTCCAGCCTGCTAGCTGTGGAAAATACAGGTGGTCTGAATGAGGAAGGATGACCCCCAGCACAGCATTCCTGCTCTACCAAGAAGCAGCCAGACTGATTTTTTGGGCAGGTCTCTGATCTCATTCCTCCTGACTGGATGAGATCTCCTGGCAGTGGTCCCCAGGCACCTCTTACAGCTGTGCACAGACCAGCAGCACATCAGTGCCCCCATGAGACAGAGCTTCTTGAGGAAGGAGGTGGCTTCAGTATTTGCTGTTTGCTGTCCTTCACTGGTGATACCTCCATGTATGGGAGAAACCAAGGCAACTGGGGTCTCTAGTGGACCCCCAGCAAACCACAGGAATCCTACAGTTGAGTGGCCTGACTGTTAAAAGAAAAACAAACAAAACAACAAGAACTTAAAAAAAAAAACACCCCACAGAAGCCCCATTCAAATGTTAGCAACCTCAAATATCAAAGGTACATAAGCCCACTAAGATGAGAAATAATCAATGCAAAAATGCTGAAAACTCAAAAACCAGGGTGCTTTTTCTCCTCCAAATTCCCACAACACTTCTATAGCAAGTGCACAGAACTGGGCTGAGGCTGAAATGGCTAAATTGACAGAAGTAGGCTTCAGAAGGTGGGTAATAATAAATTTCACTGAGCTAAAGGAGCATGTTCTAACCCCATACAAAATTTAAGAATCAAGGCAAAACTAAACAGGAGCTAATAATCAGAATAGCCAGTTTAGAGAGGAGCATAACTGACCTAATAGAGTTGAAAAACACAACATGAGAACTTCACAATTCAATCACATATATCAAGATCAGAATAGACCAACAGAGGAAAGAATCTCAGAGCTGGAAGACTATCTTTCTGAAATAAGACAGGCAGTCAAGAATAAAAAAAATAGAATGAAAAGGAATAAACAAAACTTCCAAGATATGTGATGTATAGAGACAGAACCTATGATTGATTGGGGCACCTGAAACAGATAGGAAGCATGAAACCAAGTTGGAAAACATACTTCAGGATATCATCCAGGAGAATATCTCCAACATAGCAAGACAGGCCAATATTCAAATTCAGGAAATGCAGAGGACCCCAGTAAGATACTCTATGAGAAGATCAACCCCAAGACATATAATCATCAGATTCTCCAAGGTGGACATGAAAGAAAAAATGTTAAAGGCAGCCAGAGAGAAAGATAAAGTCACTTACAAAAGGAAACCCATCAGACTAACAGTGGACTTCTCAGTGGAAATACTACAAGCCAGAAGAGATTGGACACTAATATTCAACATTATTAAAGAAAAGAATTTTCAAACCAGAATTTTATACCCAACCAAACTAAACTTCATAAGTGAAGGAGAAATATAGACCTTTTCAGACAAGGTCATGCTGAGGAAATTCACTACAAGGCCTGCCTTGCAAAAGTGCCTGAAGAAAGCACGAAACACAGAAAGAAAAAAACTGTTACCAGCCTCTACAAAAACACACTGAAGTACAGAGATCAGTAACACTATGAAGCAACTACATAAACAAGCATGCAAAATAACCAGCTAGCATCATGATGACAGGATCAAATTCATACATAACAATACTAATTTTAAATGTAAATAGGCTAAATGCTAGAATTAAAAGACACAGAATGGCAAACCGGATAAAGCACCAAGGCTCATTGGTATGCTGTCTTCAAGAGACCCATCTCATGTGCAAAGACACACATAGGCTCAAAATAAAAAAGATGGAGGAAAATTTACCAAGCAAATGGAAAACAGAAAAAAAGCAGGGGTTGTGGTTCTAGTTTCTGACAAAACAGACTTTAAGCCAACAAAGATAAAAAAAGACAAAGGAGGGTATTGAACAATGGTAAGAGGTTCAATTCAACAAGAGCTAACTATCCTAAATATATATGTACCCACTACAAGAGCACTGAGATTCATAAAGCAAGTTCTTAGAGACCTATGAAGAGACTTAGTCTCCCACACAATAATAGTGGGAGACTTTAACACCCCATGACAATATTAGACCAGATCATCAAGACAGAAAATTAACAAATATATTCAGGACCTGAACTCAGCTCTGGATCAAGTGAACCTAATAGATATCTACAGAACTCTTCGCCCCAAAACAACAGAGTATACATTCTTCTCACGACACTTATTCTAAAATTGATCACATAATCAGAAGTAAAACATTCCTCAGCAAATGCAAAAGAACTGAAATCGTAACAAAAAGTTTCATAGACCACACTACAATCAAATTAGAACTCAAGACTGAGAAATTCACTCAGAACCACACAACTACATGTAAATTGAGCAACCCACTTTTGAATGACTCCTGGGTAAATAATGAAATTAAGGCAGAGATCAAGAAGTTCTTTGAAACTAATGAGAATGAAGAAACAACATACCAGAATCTCTAGAATGCAGCTAAAGCAGTGTTAAGAGGGAAATTTATAACACTAAATGTTTACATGAATAAGCCATAAAGATGTGTAATTAACAACCTAACAACCCAACTAAAAGAACTGGAGAACCAGGAGCAAACAAACACAAAAGCTAGCAGAAGACAAAAAATAACCAAGATTAGAGCAGAACTGAATGAGATAGAGACACGAAAAACCCTTCAACAAGTCTATGAGCTCGTTATCAGAAAAAAAATTATAAAATAGATAGACTCACAGTTTGACTAATAAAGAAGAAAAGAGGGAAAAATCAAATAGACAAAATCAAAAATGATAAAGAGGATATTACCAATGACCTCACAGAAATGCAAACAGCCATCAGAGAATACTATAAACACCTCTATGCACATAAACTAGAAAATCTAGAAGAAATGGAAAAATTCTTGGATGCATACACCCTCCCAGTAAGGTGAACCAGTAAGAAATTGAATTCTTGAATAGACCAATAACAAGTTCTGAAATTGACACAGTAATAGCCTACCAACCAAAAAGAGCCCAGAACCAGATGGATTTACAGCTGAATTCTACCAGATTACAAAGAACAGCTGGTTCTATTTCTACTGAAACTATTCCAGAAAATTGAAAAGAAGGGACTCTTCCCTAACTTGTTTTATGAGGCCATCGTCATCCTGATACCAAAACCTGGCAGAGATACAATAAAAAAAGTAAACTTCAGGCCAATATCCCTGATGAACATCAATGCCAAAATCCTCAATAAAATACTGGAAAACCAAATCCAGTAGCACATCAAAAAGCTTATCCATGATCAAGTTGGCCTCATCCTTGGGATGCAAGGTTGATTCAACCTACACAAATCAATAAAGGTGATTCATCACATAAACAGAAATAAAGACAAAAACCACGTGATTATTTTAATATATGCAGAAAAGGCCTTTGATAAAATTCAACATCCCTTCATGTTAAAAACTCTCAGTAAACTAGGTATTAAAGGAACATACCTCAAAATAATAAAAGCCATAAATGAGAAGCCCACAGCCAATATGATGCTGAATAGGCAAAAGCTGGAAGCATTCCCCTTGAAAACTAGCACAAGACAAGAATGCCCTCTCTCCCCACTCCTATTCAACATAGTATTGGAAGTTCTGGCCATGGAAATCAGGTAAGAGGAAGAAATAAAGAGAATTCAAATAGGAAGAGAGGAAGTCAAATTATCATTGTTTGCAGATGACATGATCCTATATCTAGAAAACCCCATCATCTCAGCCCAAAAACTACTTAAGCTGATAAGCAACTTCAGCAAAGTCTCAGGATATAAAATCAATGTGAAAAAAATTGCTAGCATTCCTATACACCAACAACACACAAGCAGAGAGCCAAATCATGAATGAACTCCCATTCACAATTGCTACAAAAAGAATAAAATACCTAGGAATACAGCTAACAAAGGAAGTGAAGAACTTCTTCAAGGAGAACTACAAACCGCTGCTCAAAGAAATCTGAGTGGACACAAACAAATAGAGAAACATGCCATGCTCATGGATAGGAAGAATCAATATTATTAAAATGGCCATACTGCCCAAAGTAATTTGTAGATTCAGTGCTATTCCCATTAAACTACCATTGGCATTCTTCACAAAATTAGAAAAAAACTGTTTTAAAATTCATATGGAACCAAAAAACAGCCTTAATAGCCAAGTCAATCCTAAGTAAAAAGAACAAAGCTGGAGGCATCACACTACCTGACTTCAAACTATACTACAAAGTTACAGTAACAAAAACAGCATGGTACTGGTATAAGAACAGACCCATAGACCAATGGAACAGAATAGAGAACTCAGAAATAAGACCACACACCTACAACCATCTTATCTTTGACAAACCTGACAACAAGAAGCAATGAGGAAAAGGCTCCATTTTTAATAAATGGTGCTGGGAGTGCCGGCTAGCCACATGCAGAAAATTAAAAGTAAACCCATTTCTTATATATATATATATACGTGTATATATATATATATATATATATACACGTATATATGTATATATATATATACACACATATATATATAATAACTCAAGATAGACTAAAGACCTAAATGTAAAACCCAAAGCTATAAAAATCCAGGAAAATAACCTAGGCAATACCATTTCACACATAGGAAAGGGCAAAGATTTCATTATGAAAATGACAAAAGCAACTGCAACAAAAGCAAACATTGAAAAATGGGATATAATTAAACTAAAGAGCTTCTGCACAGCAAAAGAAACTCCATCAGAGTGAACAGATAACCTACAGAATAAGAGAAATCTTTTTCCATCTGACAAAGACCTAATATCTAATATCCAGTCTACAAGAAATTTAAACAAACTCACAAGAAAAAAACAACCCCACTAAAAAGTGGGCAAAGGTTCTAAACAGACACTTCTCAAAAGATGACATACATGTGACCAACAAACATGAAAAAAAGCTCAACATCATTGATCATTAGGGAAATGCAAATAAAAACTATAATGAGATATCATCTGAGATATCATCTCACACTTGTCAGAATGGCTATTAAAAAGTCAAGAAACAACAGATGCTGGTGAAGGTATGGAAAAAAAGAAATGCTTTTACACTGTTGATGGGAGTGTAAATTAGTTCAACCATTGTGGAAGACAGTGTGGCAGTTCCTCAAAGACCTAGAGGCAAAAATTTGATCATTTGACCCAGTAATCCCATTACTGTGTATCTACCCAAAGGAATATAAATCATTCTATTATACAGATACATGCACGTGTATGTTTATTGCAACACTATTTACAATAGCAAAGACATGGACTCAACCTAAGTGCCTATCAATGATAGACTGTATACAGAAAATGTACGTGTACACATTTGAATGTACATATACACAATGGAATACTATGCAGCCATAAAAAATAACAGGATGATATCCTTTGTGGGGACATGGATGTAGTTGGAAGCTGTTATTCTCAACCAACTAATGCAGGAACAGAAAACAAAACAAGACATGTTCTCACTTATAAGTAGGAGTCGAATGATGAGAGCACATTGACGCATTGCAGGGAGCAACATACACTGGGGCCTGTTGGGGAGTTGGGAGAGGGAGAGCATCAGGAAGAATAGCTAATGGATGCTGGACTTAATGCCTAGGTGATTGGATGATCTGTGCAGCAAACCACCATTGTACACGTTTACCTGTGTAACAGCCCTGCACATCCTGCACATGTACCCCTGAACTAAAAATAAAAATTGAAAAGAAAAAAAATTAACAGAACCAGAATCAGAGGACATAAAGTCAGCAAAATGAAAAAAAATTACAGAGAAAATGAGAAAATGAGCCCTTCTTGACAACACAAAAAATAATTTGCCATTTAATTTTTATCCCAGAGAATAAAAATAGGAGAATTCTAAAATAAGGTCATTGGACAAAAAATTGTATATGATAAGTTGTGTAAAATAATGAAATCTCAGGAAGAACAAAAAAAGCAGAAATGACAGAGATAAAATTTATTTTTATAAAGCATGAAAGAAAGGTCAGAAATATCCTTCATCTCACTGTTATTCATCCTTCACATTATCTATTGAAGCTCATAGAAAAACAAGACTGAAGGATTCTGGTTCCAACCTTGTTTTTGCCACAGTTTGGGATTGCAGACCCCTTGCTGCTGAGTTAAATCCTCTTTATACTGTAATAGAACAAATCTTTATTTAGGGGAAGAACTAATGACATACTAGATCATTGGCAAAATAAGTACAAAGCCATGCGGTAATTACTAAAATGACTATTGATAATAAAAACATGAATTAATATTTGGTGAATTTTATAAACAGCATTTCAAAAGAAAGAAAGTGTAGCATCCTTTGGAGACAAAATACTACCTCAAAGATTACTGTTCTAAAATAATACCCTCAGAAACGACTGAGTCTAAACAAAATAGTAGTTGGGACTATTAAAAAGGTATACAAATAACTCAAAATTCATCCATCTCAGCGGTGCTCACATCATCTGGGTGAGATCAATAGAAATGAAGAATTTTCTCTACATTTTGGAAAGAGAAAAACTGAAACCATCTAAAGAATTACGGCTGCTATAGAGATTAGAAAGAGCTAGAGTTTTTTCTAAAATATTATTGTCCTTATTAAAAACAAATACACACACACTAGAAAGAATCTCTGTTATTTGATATGATAATTCACATTCATTTGCAGATGCATAATTGCCAGTTTGGATTGAATACATGTAAGTAAGGTAGTTAGTAAGAGTAAGGGTTATACAATAAAAACAACAACAAAACTAACCACTTGGGGGTGTTCACTGGAACAAACATCTTATATGAATTATGCCAATTTTCACCAGGCCCTTATAAGGTAGTATCATGATTCCCTCTGTACAGATGAGAATATTGATGCACCAAGAAGTTTAATCACACTTCAAAATCCTCTAAGTAATAAGTAGTTGAACTGGAATTTGTGCCCATTCATTCAGTCATTATTCTAGAACCTGTTTCGCCAACCCCAAATTGCCCTGTCTCGGTCAGGAATGAGATACCATGCTTTGGCATTTTGAATGCTTCCAGAATTCACTGTTGCATTGAAATGAGCTTTCAGGCATGGATTTGGTCCTCAGAAAGGGGAATATGTTTGTAGGAACAAATTCTCCTTTATAAAAGTGTGATACAAAGATTTTGAAAAGCAGTTTTGCTCTGGCTGAGGTCAATTTTTTTTTTATTATTGTACTTTAAGTTTTAGGGTACATGTGCACAATGTGCAGGTTTGTTACATATGTATCCATGTGCCATGTTGGTGTGCTGCACCCATTAACTCGTCATTTAGCATTAGGTGTATCTCCTAATGCTATCCCTCCCCCCTCCCCCCCTACCCCACAACAGTCCCCAGAGTATGATGTTCCGCTTCCTGTGTTCATGTGTTCTCATTGTTCAATTCCCACCTATGAGTGAGAACATGCGGTGTTTGGATTTTTGTCCTTGCGATAGTTTACTGAGAATGATGATTTCCAGTTTCATCCATGTCCCTACAAAGGACATGAACTCATCATTTTTTATGGCTGCATAGTATTCCATGGTGTATATGTGCCACATTTTCTTAATCCAGTCTATTGTTGTTGGACATTTGGGTTGGTTCCAAGTCTTTGCTATTGTGAATAGTGCCACAATAAACATACGTGTGCATGTGTCTTTACAGCAGCATGATTTATAGTCCTTTGGGTATATACCCAGTAATGGGATGGCTGGGTCAAATGGTATTTCTCGTTCTAGATCCCTGAGGAATCGCCACACTGACTTCCACAATGGTTGAACTAGTTTACAGTCCCACCAACAGTGTAAAAGTGTTCCTATTTCTCCACATCCTCTCCAGCACCTGTTGTTTCCTGACTTTTGAATGATGGCCATTCTAACTGGTGTGAGATGGTATCTCATTGTGGTTTTGATTTGCATTTTGCTGATGGCCAGTGATGATGAGCATTTTTGCATGTGTTTTTTGGCTGCATAAATGTCTTCTTTTGAGAAGTGTCTGTTCATGTCCTTCACCCACTTTTTGATGGGGTTGTTTTTTTCTTGTAAATTTGTTTGAGTTCATTGTAGATTCTGGATATTAGCCCTTTGTCAGATGAGTAGGTTGCGAAAATTTTCTCCCATTTTGTGGGTTGCCTGTTCACTCTGATGGTAGTTTCTTTTGCTGTGCAGAAGCTCTTTAGTTTAATTAGATCCCATTTGTCAATTTTGGCTTTTGTTGCCATTGCTTTTGATGTTTTAGACATGAGGTCCTTGCCGATGCCTATGTCCTGAATGTTAATGCCTAGGTTTTCTTGTAGGGTTTTTATGGTTTTAGGTCTAACATGTAAGTCTTTAATCCATCTTGAATTAATTTTTGTATAAGGTGTAAGGAAGGGATCCAGTTTCAGCTTTCTACATATGGCTAGCCAGTTTTCCCAGCACCATTTATTAAATAGGGAATCCTTTCCCCATTTCTTGTTTTTGTCAGGTTTGTCAAAGATCAGATAGTTGTAGATATGCTGCATTATTTCTGAGGGTTCTGTTCTGTTCCATTGATCTATATCTCTGTTT
Source organism: Hylobates moloch (assembly GCF_009828535.3). Classification (NCBI taxonomy): domain Eukaryota; kingdom Metazoa; phylum Chordata; class Mammalia; order Primates; family Hylobatidae; genus Hylobates; species Hylobates moloch. The sequence goes on from NW_026652286.1 coordinate 100,702,405, forward strand.
TGGTACCAGTACCATGCTGTTTTGGTGACTGTAGCCTTGTAGTATAGCTTGAAGTCAGATAGCGTGATGCCTCCAGCTTTGTTCTTTTGGGTTAGGATTGACTTGGCGATGTGGGCTCTTTTTTGGTTCCATATGAACTTTAAAGTAGTTTTTTCCAATTCTGTGAAGAACGTCATTGGTAGCTTGATGGGGATGGCATTGAATCTATAAATTACCTTGGGCAGTATGGCCATTTTCACGATATTGATTCTTCCAACCCATGAGCATGGAATGTTCTTCCATTTGTTTGTATCCTCTTTTATTTCATTGAGCAGTGGTTTATAGTTCTCCTTGAAGAGGTCCTTCACGAGGTCAATTGTTTTGTATGTTTCATTTAGGAATCGTGTATTCGCTTTTAGAAGTATTTTAACTAGACAAAGCACACAGAGCAAAAGCACACCGTTAGAGCTGAGGATTTGATTAAGAAATTTAATTAACATTGCTGGTGTAGTCAGGAGCTGCCCAAAAGGGAGCTCACACCTCAAGCATGGGACTTGGTCTCTAGCATCAGCTGCTATGAAAATCCTCATTCCAAAGAAAAGGCCATAGTGTGGCTCCAGCCAGCTGTCAATTATTTGAATAAACTTTCCTTGAAGCAAGTAACACCAATGTAATTTAAGAAACAGTAATGAGAGAGAAAGAGAGAGAGAGAGAAGAGAGAGAGAGAAGGTTACTTTCCAAAGTCAGTGAAACAACCATCCCAAAGGTTCTAAGGAGGATATTTTTATGACTTGTGCTTTTGAACTTTGATGGGGATGGAGGTATCAGGAAGCAGTATTCTCCCAGCCCTCAAGATACTTTCCAGAATCTGGGCATCATGAGAATTTGCTCTAATTTAATACAGATTATTAAACCAGGAGAGGTATAACTCACAGTCCTAAATATTAAGCTCCAAAGGGCTTCGACATGTTTTACTCTATATCCCAGTAATCAGGGCCCTGAAACACACGCACAAAAAAAATATATATATATTTTTTGATTGGTGTGAAAATAAAATTAAAGATCAAAAACAGCTCTCCATGAAAACTGATCAGTTTTATTCCCAATAATTTATACATCAGCAAATTTTACTGAGTACCTACCATATACCTTTCACGTATAAATCTCCGTGTCCTTATTATAAGCACCAGGACTACCTGTTCCCAACAGCATGCCCAGCCTCGTTCTATGCTCTGTTACCAGCACTACATAAGAGGGAACTTCTCTGAAAAATCTGTTTTTGCCTTGAAGTTCGCCATCTATAAGGTTTCAGCCACAGAGGTGAAGATGTACGGGTAAAACCTAATAAGATAAGGCAAATAGGGAGAGGATGGGATCAGAATTAGCTGTGTGCTTTAGGATTGGGGTAGGCACTGGAAAGGAGATAGGTCTGGCTGCCAGTAATAAAAGGACCAAGGCGACAAGCAAAATAAGGAATTGGGAGGTTGCAGAAGGCGTGAGGAAGATCCAACAGCAAAGAGGTATCTGACAGTAGGGGAATCTATTTTAGTTTCCAGTTCCAAGTTCTTAGATTTGGTTCAGAAGAATGACTCTACTTTTAGTTCACGCGTTATCCCAAGCTAAGCAATGCTCTATGGGGTGGAGGGTCAACATAGCTACTGGTAGTGAGGCATTTGACCTGCTAAGCTGCTTCCAGTGTGGAGAGGGTAAAAGATCTGTCTAGAATCATTTTATAGGACTCCTGTTGGGAGTTCTATATAATAATGACAGAATGCACTGCCCTCACCTAGGAATAATGTCTTCTGGCAAGTCAGGGCCCCATGAACAACACAGAGGTAGGTCCCTGGACATTTTTGCTTTTGTTGACATTCTGTCCTTCCAATGGCCCCATGTGTGTGGATGCTGAGCATCCTGAAACTGACAATAACAATCCCTGAGCAACATAAATGGAGTAAGAACAATCAAAGGGGAAACATAAGTAGGCCAAGGCAGAGCAGAAAGAGAAAGACACAGAGATCACTGGTGGCTGGGGCTTAGGAAGGAGACACAAGTCAAGACCCTGGGCCATCTCTTCTGTCTAAAGTCCAAAAAGCAACCACCAGGTGATATGGTCAGTCTCTACCTGGCAGGGGACTCTACCGCTTGCCTGTCTAAGCCATGACCTTCCTTTCACTTCCCTTCCATAGCTAAAACTCCTGAGGAAGAGTGGTCTTCAGATGTACTTCCTTTCCCATCACTTATATTTAATTCCAAGGAGATTTTCCTAGCTCTGAAGTCCCAGATACTCTGCTATGGAATCTAACAGCCCAGCAAACCTTGAAATTGCCTCTGCTTTCTCTGTATGGTCTCACAAGTTATTGAGAAGGGTTGACCTTGTTCTAATATGTGGGGACACACCACACTCCTCAGTATGTTTTGCTAAAGCTGAGTTCTTGCATATTATCTATGGGTTGCATAACTAGAGTTCAACCTTCTCCTCCACTGTAAGCTGGTTTGCACATTTCCATTTCAATACCATCTCCCTTAGCCCAGTAGACATGGAGGGATTTAGACTTGGGGCCTTTCTAGGCTGCCTCATCCAAGAGAGCTAATGCCTCATGTCCCAAAGTATGGTAGCTGAAGCAAAGTTTATACCTGTCTGCCAATTTATTAGCACCTTACATGGACTGATTCAAGAGTCCAGATTTACAAGTCAACTTACACATTATTGATGGCAACTCTTTTTCCCCTTACATACACACACACACACACACACACACACACACACACTTATTGCCTTCTACTATTTTCTATTATAAGGAGACTAAGAAAATCAAGCTGTCTTTTCATGGTCAACATACTCAATATCTTTCCACTAGCAGAATTCCTTATAAATGAACAATATAGGAGACAAAGAAGCAAAAACATTTTGTATTGAGCACATTGTCTAACTTTCCTCACCCAATTCCCTGAGTTCTTGTAAACCTGGGCTTAATTATTATTCTCATTTTGTCATGATAAAGTCACTTACTTTATGGAGCTTACAGTCTATTTAGAAAACAGACTTCAATAAAATAACTAACTAAAACAAAATAATATTACAATAAAGAAATGTGTTCTGCCCTAAAGGAGAAGGAGATGAATTTAGTGTATAATAAAGAGACCTGCCTTAGTTTGGAGAAATGGGAAAGGCTTCTCTAAGGAAGAGTTTGAGCTGAGAACTGAAGGTCAAACAGGAGTTACCTAGAAGAAATATGGAGTATTAGAGACAGAGGAGGGGACATGGCCTGGTTCAGCATGGCACATTTTGCCTGTTAAAATAAGGCCAGTTTTCTAAAGTACAGTGAATGCTGTCAGATGAGGCTCATCAAATATTAGTTGTTTCTTCTTCTACTTTATTATTTTAATTAATTAATACAAAATTATTGAACCATTTTAATCAAAGAGAAAACAATCATATTGGCATCTGATATGAGACATGGAGATAAGAAGGATGAGGTTGACTAGGTTTTTGACATTAGCACCTGAATGAATGACAGTACCATTAGCTGATAGGGAAGACACTGAAGGAAGACCAATATCTGGAGTGAGATCATCAGTGTTGTATCAAAATTACCATGGACAGCTTTTAACTCTTCCAAGTGCATACATCTAATAGGCAATTAGTTGGTAAACCCTAGAACTTGGAGGAGAAGTCAAGGCTGGAGATATAAATTTGTGAGTTATCAGTGTGTAGGTGTAAGGGAAGTTGTAGGCGTAAAGGTGAATGTGCTATGAAATTCAACACTGAGTAACTCCAAAAATATAAAACAGTGCAATTTCATGATAAAGAGCTAAGACTCTGAAGCCAGATTGCCTTTGCTGAATTCCAGTTCCTTCATTATAGTAGCTGTGTGGCCTCAAGCAATTTACTTAACCTCTTAGTACTGCCATTCCCTCATCAGTAAAAATGGAGCTAATAACATATACCCCAGGGCTTTGGGAGTATTAAATGAACAAACACATGAAAAGCTCTAAGAAGAGTGTCTGGCACATAATACTTAGCAAATATAAGTTGTTTCTTTGGCTGCTTCTTGTTAATTATTATTTTCATCATCATTATCAATATTAGGCATTAGAAGGTGATTATGCAAAGTAGACAGAAAAGGAACATCCAGAGAGAGAATCAGGAGAGCATGATGTCTTACAGGCCAAAGAGGAATGAGCTCAGAAAGAGGCCATGGCCAACCACGCTAAATTCTAATGAGAGGTCAGGTAAGATGAAAACTGGAAAATTCCTATTGTATTTACGGACATGCAGGTTATTAGTAGCCTTAGAAACTTTTTTGATAATTTCAAGCATAAACGTGGTTAAATTAGATGGAAAGGATCAAATTGAGAAACAGAGCCAAAGAGAGAAGATGAAGAAGGAATGATGTCTTCTAAGAGAACAGCAATGACTGGGCTCCAAAGCTCAGGTCATGTCAATGGTCTTAGGTAGAAGGTGTTACAGCTCCTGATAGCAGGAGGGAAAGAGAAGAGGAAGGTCACAGACAATGGTTTGATCGTCAGGGGCTGAGGGAGCTCCCATTGATGTCTTTTATTTTGTTTTTAAAAATGTAAGACTTCATCTTAAAGAGTATTACTTATGAAAGCATAGGATGTATAGAAAGAGAAGGAGACAGGGAGTGAGTGGCCAAATGACTTAAAAATTTGGAGAAAGTTTGCAGCATCCTGCAGTGGATAGAAAGGTGAGCTAACTTGATAAAATGTTGGATGATCTTTGGCAGTCCTGAGGGACTATTTGAGGTTGGTGAAAATAAATTGAAATTAGAACCAACATGTTTTATTTTGTACCTTTTTTCATCCCATCTTGTTCATGGTACAATTATAAAGATAGTTATTTGGATTCACCAGGGTTGTATGCTTGAACAAGGGGGGATAATATTTAAGGGAAGGAAAAGGGATTGTTGGTACTACTGAAATAATGGGTGATGGAGGGAACTGTTGAAGGCAATGAGTAAGAGCAAGGAGAGGGTGTTTGATGAGTCCCCAGCAATGACATCACGGGGCTGAACAGAGAGCTAGAATAGGAGAGGCCGCTGTGGAAGAGCGGGATGCTCAGATTTAAGCTTTTGGAGAGAGGACCACTATGCTCAGGCTCTTTCTCCAAAAGCTTTCACCTTCTTACTTCTCAAGGTTCCTGCTCCATCATTCCCACCGACACTGGGGATATCCCTGTATCAATGACCAAACCAGACAAAATGCCTTTGTAACCACTGAGCTCAACCAGACATATTACTGATCACCTTTTTTCTTACTGTCAAACCACTACATAAATGAATCACACACTCTGCTCCCACTTTTCTTTCCTTTCTTCACTTCAGAAATCTTATTTCTGCCTCCAACCTCATAGAAATGCCATGTTCTATCTTCAGTGTTACTAATGATCTCTTTTCTACAAAATCCCAACTGTATTTTTCTATTCATCATCTTCCCTAAAGAAAAGTAAGGACTTTGAGAATCAAAGAAGTAGAGAGGGAATTTCAGGTGGAAATATAGCTTTAGCATAAAGAAACGTAAGCAGAGCTATGAAAGGAACCTTCAAGGGATCATGCAGAGCCTGTGGACAGTAAAGGATGAATGTCAGAGATAGCAGGAGATGCAACTGGAAAATTGTAAAATAGGACAATTGGAAAAGAGAACAGGGATGAGCTAAGTGACTTACATACTAGGTCCCCTTGTTTAAGCTTAGTCCTATTAGGCAGTGAGGAATATTCAGAACTTTTTTTAGTAGGGAAATGACATGAAAACAGTGTTGTTTTAGGAAGATTAATCTGGCCAAATTCAGAATGAATTAGATACGGCTAAAGGCTATGCATCTAGTTCAGAGAATCAAATTCCATCCAACAAGCATTTATGAAGCTTTTCTATGGATATGTGCCATCCATTGTCCTATAACATTGTCCTAGGGAGAAGCAAAGTGCTGACTCCAGAGATAACACAAAGTAAATATGACATGTACATATTCCTTAGGACATCAGAATTCTAATATTGGGAGCAAAGGGGAAGAACTTTGGGTAAATACCTCTACTATAAGGCATTATAAGTAGTGTTTCGCCGGCCGTTCATGGTGGCTCACGCCTGTAATCCCAGCACTTTGGGAGGCCGAGACGGGTGGATCACAAGGTCAGGAGATCCAGACCATCCTGGCTAACATGGTGAAACCCCATCTCTACTAAAAATACAAAAAAATTAGCCGGACGTGGTGGCGGGCGCCTGTAGTCCCAGCTGCTGGGGAGGCTGAGACAGGAGAATGGGGTGAACTCGGGAGGTGGAGCTTGCAGTGAGCCGAGATCGCACCACTGCACTCCAGCCTGGGCGACAGAGCGAGACTCCGCCTCAAAAAAAAAAAAAGAAAAAAGAAAATGTTTCAAAACAGAAATATTCACCAAATTTTATGTAAGCTTCAAGGAGTAATCAATTAATATCAACTGAAGTGGAAGATTAACAGAAGGTCTCTCATAGGTGACATGAGTGGAGCCTTGAAGGAGGATAGAATATCAGCTGGTGGAAGTTATTGCAATTGCACAATACCTTTGCCACTATTACTCTACAGGCCAGCTTTATAACTCCCAGGCCCAAAGGCTGACATAGGCTTGGAGTTTCAGGTCAATTGTGTGGCGAGCTTGGATATGAACCATGCTCCATCCTGTAAATGTTCTAACTTGGGGGAAATCGGAAATAGACTGCTGGAACAACCTGATTCCAGCAGTAATGAAATATTCTTGGCTATTGATCTACCAGAAGACTGCATTGATAATCTGCCCTGTTGGTGACTAGGAAGCAGTGAAAAGAGACAAGAGGAGAGAGCAGCGGCCATGCAGAGAGCAGGTGGTGCATGGTCCAGGCCTCCAGTCTGTTTCAGGAGATCCTGATTCTACTTTCTGTGAGTACAGTGTTTGGGGGTGACAGGTTAGCACTTCACTGAAAGAGACATTGAGGGCTGCTGCAAGAACAGAGAAATGGTCAGCTGATCACCGACTTGTTCTCTATTCTTGGGCAGATCATCTTTCCCTGACGCATTGTTCCTACCTGTAAATTGAAGATAATAATCCATGGCCCTTTGTTATCACAGTAAGTGGAAAATGAGATCCTGTAGGTGAAGGACATTGAAGTCACAAAGAGAAAGGAGCTCTTCTATGAAACGTCCAGAGGGTAATGTCAGCATCAACTAACATTTATGGGCGCTAACTCTGCACAGGGCACCATTTCTTATCCTGTACACTGAATTAACTAAAATTACAAATTGTCCCTGTCTAGGGAAAGTTTGCCCTTTAAAAATCTTAGCTGCAGAGGTTATATAAATACATTCATGGAAGAAAAAAATGTTATAAGGAGGAGGGGAAATATTTTTTTTATGCCCATATCTCTATGTTTGACTGACATGAGATTTTTATTTATTTTTACTACTTAATTTTTTGTGTGCCTACGCCCCAGGAATAAGCAGAGTCTATTAAAGAGTCTGATGCTGCAAATGATCTTACAGAAGATCACTAGAATTTATGGTCAGTTCTGCCCTTGCAACCTGCCTTCCCTGGAGCAGCAGGCAAGGAAGGCAGAGAGGCTGAGAGGTCATTGGCTGACATCAGCAAGTACAAAGCATGCCATCCTTCCAGGGGAGACGTGGAAGTAAATAGGACTTGCACGGGATTGTGCCAGGAGCAAGCTGTGACCTGGCTGTGGGGCTGCAGGTGGGGGCATGTGTGTCTGCTAGGCGGCAGGAGAAGAAGTTTCTCTCTATCCTGGGGCTGTGAAAGCTTGGGCTGCCCTCACGCTGCAGGTGTCAGGAGCTCAGGAGCCTCTTCTTATCTTTTGTGTGACTGCAACTATTTTCCCAAGAAAATTAAAGTGACTTAGTCAGTTAACCTGAAATTCCCAGCAGCAGATTAGAAGTTTTGTCATCAGACTTTGGTGGCTGAGAGAGTAGAAAGTGCTGAGTGTGACAGAGGTGGGATTCCACTACCACCTAGTGGGCAGCAAGGGGCCACCCCTTTGCCCCTCATGGCTCCAAGGAACATCAAGGGAACTGGGAGGGAAACAGTCAAAAAGGAAGTTAATGTAAGTTCTAGGTAGAATTAGACCATCTTGTAGTGCTTCCATCAGCCACCTGAGGGGGTGCATTCTGAGCACCCCATCAGGGGTTGATAGTAGGTTAGAGAGCTGCTACCCTCCCTCAGAATTTGGTTCCTGGGCCCTGGAATTACAGGATGCACCCAGCCTGCTTCAGGGCAGTCGACTGGCCAAAGAGCGGCATTGGACCTGATTCGAGGAAACCTATTTTCATATTTGAAGCCAGGGGCTTATTCATCCACTGCAAAATCAGTTCACTGCTGTCAGACTGTAGCTGAGTCATTTCTAGTTTCCTCCCTGCTGCCTGCCTTATGCACTGAGCATGTTACTCTTGAAACAGATATTTTTTTGACAGTAGATGCAGTGCTCACAGTTTTATATGTGAAATTAAGTGATGTTTATTATGATCACAATGAGACTAAAATTTGAGGATCACTGCCCACAAGCAGTTCATATTCTAGAGGAGCTGGGAGACACAAACAAGTAGTTGCAGAAAAATCTAACAGTATGTAATGGTTAATTTTGTGTGTCAACTTGGTTAGGCTATGGTATCATTTTTGGTTAAACACCAGTCTAAATATTGCTGTAAACGTATTATTTAGATATTATTAACATTTAAATTAGTAGCTTTTGAGTGAGGCAGGTGATCCTTCATAATGTGAATGTGCCTTGTCCAACCAGTTGTAGGCCTTAAGAGAAAAGACCTCAAAAGCTCTTTTGAGTAGAAGGAACTGTGCCTCCAGACTGCATTTAGATTCAAGGTACAACGTTAACTCTTTCCAGGCTCTCCAGCTTGCAGGCCTGTCCTTCAGAATTCAGCCTCGCCAGCCCCTACAATTGCATGAGACAATTCCTTAAAATAAAAATCTCTCAATACATAGATGATTGATAGATAGATAGATGATAGATAGATAGATAGATGACAGATATAGATAGATGATAGGTGATAGATATAGAGAAAGATAAATTATAGATAATGATAGATGATTGATAGGTGACAAATACAGACAGATGATAGATATTATAGGCAAATGATTGATAAATAGATGACAGATATAGATGGATGATAGACGACATATATAGACAGGTGATAGATAGGTGATAGATATAGAGAAAGATAAATGATAGATAGTGGTAGATAGGAGATTGATAGGTGACAAATATAGAGAGATGATAGATATTATAGGTAGATGATTGAGAAATAGATGACAGATATAGACGGATGATAGATGATAGATAGATTGATGGATAGATAGGCAGATAGATAGTGGATGTGTATACAGATCCATAGATCTCTATAGATATGCACATTCCATTGGCTATGATTCTCTAGAGGACTCTGACTAATACAGATTCATAATGGAGAGCATTTCAAAGCATTCTAGCATCACAGAGAAGAGATTTATTCTGTCTGAGGGATCAGGATGAATTTACATCAGCGCTAGCACTTAGGATACTCTTTCAAGGACAGACAAATTGAAGTTCCACAGACGAGGAAGGAAAATAATTTTTTTCAGGCAAAGGGAATAAGCAGATATCATCTGATCAGAGACACTATGCAAACAGAGTGACCCTCAATAACTCTAGTCCATGGTGCCTGGAATGGCACATGCTGAATGAAAGCTGAGATAGAATGAGACAAAGTTACTGAGGACCTGTTGAAAGGACCTTGATTGCTCAGGGTTTGTCCTTCCTCAGAGACACTAAGATCTCTGATGTCCTAGGCATGAATACATACTGTGAAGTGAAGTCAAGAATTGACAAGTTTGAGTTCCTTTGAAGGCTGCTTGGGATAGACAGGTAAACATTAAAAGGCTGCTACAATTTTTATTTCTAATTCTAATAAGAATTATCTGTAGGTGTGAAGACTAGTGGTGGGTCATAGAGCACCCCAGAGACAAAGAAATAGAAACAGTCCTCTCTCTGCTATCCTCTGGTATCTTAATAAGAGTGAGTACAGCAGGATGGTTGAGAAGCTTAGGTCTGCCATCAAATTGCACTAAGTCGGTATCTCTCCACTACTGGTTAAGTCACCTTGAACAAATTATTCTCTAAACCCCAATTTCTTCACTTATAAACCAGATCTAATAGTAGTACTTGCCTCATATGGCTGTTGAGAGGATTAAATGAGATCAGACATGGGGGTGCTTGGCCCAGCACTGAGCACCTTGTAAAAGCTCACTAAGTATTATTTTTTAACGTGAAAAGGATACTAGAGCAAGATGCTAGCACTGTTTAACATAAGCATGGAAATTTTTTAAAAGATTAGTTTCTAATACCATCCTAACCCTTTTGTCAAGTGGGCTTGCTGGTATATTGATCAGGAACATAAGCTTCTGTTCTTCAAAGATGGCCCATTGGGGTTACAATTGTGTTCCTGTTTTATCAAAGGGAAGAAGGAAAGACACTACTAATTCTAGTGGTGTCAACTAATAATTTTGGGTACAGAGAAGTTTAGAGAACACATTGCTTATGTACTTATCACTTTCTGGTGTTTACCTTAGAGCCAGATCCTTAGGGCTCCCAACGGGCCGTTGTGAAACTCGTTAAAGGGCAGTCAGGATATCTCGTTCTAATGTCATGTTTGAAATGGAGACACATGCCATACAATCTTCACCATCTCATACTGCCTGCCTTTTTCCTAAGAGCTCTAAATTTCTCCTGTGGGTCAAGGCTGGGAGATGGTGTGATCCGATGGCTAAATGATTAAGAAGTAGACTCATGAAGAGCCCGAGGCAGCCTGGCCCTCATTAGTATATTCTGTTCAAGCCCCTAGGGCAAGAATGACAACTGGAAATTATACTTGTCATCTTCCTAGAAGTTGGCGTTAGTAAAGTATTTTCTCCTACACGGTTAATACTGGTTGAATATTCCTGGGGCATCTACAGATAGGCACTGGATGATCAGTGGAGATATTTTAAACCACTACAAATTTGCACAGGTGTAAATATGATTCAAATAAGTGGACACACATTTACACATATGTACACCCACGCTTAAATACCACACCACATCCCCAAGTGTTGTATGACATCTAAGGCTTCCCTGTCTATCATCTGTAAGAGGAGTCCACAGATGAACCTATCTCAGGTGAGACTCTCCTGAGCTTAGCACTTAGCTCTCTCTGAGCCCCTGGTCTCCCCCTAAAGAAGAAGTTTTAAGAAGGTTGTGAAGCCATTTGACTACCAGGAAACTCACAGCCAGGTTTTGTGCTCAACTGCAGCAGCTATCCTAGGATTAGAATTTAGGTAAGATTATCACTCTCCTTTTCTATTTCTCTACTCTTAGCTTTTTCCAGGGGAATGCATATTATACTCCTATACCTAATTTATAGCCATAAAAGGTATCCCCAAAGGCCTACATGGCCATAAATCTCACAAATCATGTTTGTATATATCCCAGAGTCATAGAGTGGATACTGTTTCTTCTAATGGCATCCCTAGTCCCTAAATACCTAACTAGGTGAAGGTTTAATTTTGAAACACACTGGTTCTCCAATGAAACAAATGCATGTAGGTCTGGGGGTTGTTTCTCTTACTTATAGATGGCTCAGACTATGACAAGGGCTTTGTTCACCCAGTAGTTAAGGGAGGAAAGAACTGGAGACTAAAGACTGAAGGCAGACAGGATACTAGAGGGCTGGACCAGGGTCCTAGCCCAGACATGATGCACACTGGGGTTCCCACCCAGCTCACTCTAGGACTCAATTTCTGCTTCTCTAGTGGTCTAAATTATTTAGATCATAAATTTTCAAACATGTCTAAACATGAAAAAATTTTAACAAAATCTTGTAACAAAGCCAATAATAATAATAAAAGCAATAAATATTGCAAGTATTTATACAACAGATGGATACCTCAGTGTGACAGTTTCAGGAGTGAAGGGCGTTTCCCCGTAGCTGCTAGCAGCTGACTGCCTCAGCTCTCAGACCTCTTTGGGGACTGCCTTGGATGAAGAAAACTGTTTCACCCAAAGTCACATCTTCTTCTTAGGGCAGCCTTCATCTAAAGCCTTATCAATGCAGAGTTATAAAGATGTGACTCCCTTGTTCCAATTCATGACAACTCCAATGAACCAGCCTAGCTCTCCAGCTTCCTATGGCACTGGCTGTGAGGCTTCCTTGCAAATCAACTCATCTTTCTGTCCAATCTTGCTTCCTCTCCCTCTTTCCCGCATGTGTTGATCCAACAATACTCTCTGATACACATTCTGCTCTCTTATCTCTGCCTCAGGGTCTGCTTCCTGGGAACCTACTTGTGATTTTAACTAACATTCATTGCAACCTATTGCTTCAGGATCTGTGATAGGCTTTCCGCATGCATCATCTCATTTAACCCCTTTAACAGTCTTGCACAGGAAGGCAATATGGGGTGGAGGATAATATTGTAGGTACAGTACTCCCCCGTATCTCTGGGGAATATGTTTCAAGACCCCCAGTGGATGCCCAGTGGGGAATATGTTTCAAGAACCCCAGTATGAAACCTGATTGCTGTCAGTTGGAACGTATTTTTGTTCATGTCTTCCATGCAGAAATTTAGTGCCTTTTCTATCTTAACTAAGGACTTATCATGCACCGTAGCCAAAACTTTTGCAGCATGAGAGGTGACAGCAAAACTAGCATAATTTTTCCCCCTTCTTCACAATGCAATGGATAGAAGATTCGTTCCTACCAGAAATCTCAGTAACCTCAGCATACAATTTTTTTCTTTCCTTATTAAGTTCACCTTTGCACTTGAAGGAAGCCTTTTATGACTGCTCTTTGGCGTATCTGAACTGCCAACATGACTACTCTTGCATTTGGCGGCCATTATGAAGTAAAATAAGGTTGAGTTGAATACAAACACTATAATGTTGCAACAGTGCATCTGATAATGAAGACAGCCACTAAGTGACTCACGGGAGGGCATTGCAGACAGCGTTGACACGCTGGACAAAGGCATGATTCACATCCCGGGAGGGAGAGGGACAGCACAAGATTTCATCATGCTACTCAGAATAGTGTGTAGTTTAAAACATATAAATTATTTATTTCTGGAATTTTCCATTTAATATTTTTGGCTCTTGATTGACCTTGAGACACTGGAACAGCAGAAAGCAAAACCACAGCTAAAGAGCATTATTGTCTTGGCATCAGCTAGACCAGGTCATCCTACTGCATCGGAACTTAGTATAGAATCTTGGGCAATACTTTATTTTTTCTAATCCTGTTTTCTCATGAGTTAAATACGCCTTATTAATAGAACTAAGCTTTGATGCCTCTTGGAAATATTAAATGAGATAACATATTTTCAAGGGGAAGCATCCCAATTGCAGTAAGTTTTACATGAATTCAACTCTATATCGCTGGTGAATTTATTTTTGCACCATTTATATTATGTAGGCAGTGGAAATAATCCTGCCTAAATAATCAGCAGAGTATAATAGTAAGAAAAGGAGCTCTATGATCTACCTGCTTGGGCCCATGTCCACTGTCACATTGTGCCAGATTTTCCACCTGTAAAAGGAAGATAACAATAGTAACTACCATGGCAGGTTTTGAAGATTGAATAATTTGATATGTGCGAAGCTCTCAGAATAGAACCTGACACATAGTAAAGTTACTAAAATATCACTGCATGTTGGATAAAGATACAGCTTTTGTTTAAAGGTAAAGAATGAATTGTAAGGGCTTTTGACCATTGATGTAGAGGTACCATCAGTATTCAGATGGCCAGGAAAGACAGTTAAAGTTATTTCACCAACACATTGGAGGGCAAAACTAAAACATCAGCTGAGGCTCGCTGAGAATTTCTGACTTGAAACAAGATAGGAGAGCTCATACAGGTCTAAATTCCCAAACCCTGTAAAAAGTAATATCTTTTCTGAGAACTTGGCATTTTCAGGACTGCATCTGCCTGCTGTGCATTGCTATAAAGGAATACCTCACACTGGGTAATTTATAAAGAAAAGAGGTTTATTTGGCTCATGGTTCTGCAGGCTGCATAAGCGTGGCATCAGTATCTGCTCAGCTTCCGGGGAGTTCTCAGGAAGCTTCCAGTCAAGGCAGAAGGCAAAGGAGGAGCAGGCACATGACACAGTGAGAGCTGAAGCAGGAAAGAGGGAGAAAGAGGAAGGGGGGAGGTCCCAGACTCTTAAACAACCAGATCTCACATGAATCAACAGAGTGAGAACTCACATTGCTGCAAGGACAGCAGGAAGCCATCAAGAGGGATCCACCCCAGGACACAGACACTAAAGAAAAGTGTGATCAGGCTCCACTTCCAAATCTGGGGATCACATTTCAACATGAGATTTGGAGGGGACAAACATCCAAACTGTATGGGGATCATTTTAAATGTATACATACTTCCTTTATTCATGAACTGACTCTAGAATTTAATGCTCTCGTAAACAATATTTCTTCTAAAAAACAGTACTTGTCATGATAAATGTAAATAATTGATTTATTAATATTAAATAAATATAAAGCACTTAAAATGATGCCAAACACATAGTCATTGCTATAAGAAATTTAGTAATGATTATCGTTATCCCCATTTTACAAATTGAAGCATATAGATGCTGAATAATACAATCCATCCCAGTTATCTGTCTTAAAACTCTGGGATCTTATCCACTTTGCTCCATTTCAAAAGATACAGTAAATAAAAGTAGAGCGCCTGGTTGAAGTTGCCTGATCACTGGCCCCTCAACTGCCCCCTGATTCTGCACCTCCTGAGTGAACTCTGTGGCCCAATAGTATTCTGTGGAGCACACTTTGAAAATCCACAGAGCTTGATGATCCTTCTAGTTCCAAAATCCTATGATCACCAGTAAGATCTGGGCAAATCCAGTCCTATCCCCTACCCAGGTGGCTATTGGCATGATGGCTGCTCTGACATAGGTATTCAGGTAGCCACCTTAAAGCAAAATTTCTTTCTGTAAGCTACACAGGTTTAATCTATATCCTTAGAACAGATAAAGATAACAATTGGTATTCCAAACTGTCATCCCATCTAGACCAGGATCTGCTCTTTAGCCGCAGAAGCCAAAGAAATGTGGCAAATGTTCCATCACCCTCATCTCTACTGGGTCTTCCCTGGAAATTTCTGAGAAAGAAAGATGTGCTTAAAGAGGCTCAGCTGTATAGATATCAGGGGCAAAGAAAACTGACGCAGTTTATCGATGCTTGTTAGACTTGGCCCTTGGAAAAGTATAGAACCTCCTGGTAGATGGGAAGAAGTCCTTGCCATCTGCTCCCTTACATAGTTCTTTTACATTTTTTTTTTCCTGCCAGCCAAAAGTTCCTTGACTTTAGCTCTCCAAGAGGGACTTAACCCTGTACCCAAAAGCCACTGTAGGAATTACCAGTCTATTTGCCCATCTGGCAGCCCCTGAACCAAATCTGTTGACAGCTGGGACTATTGACTCATTATTTTGTAGCTTTTATCACTGACCAATGGACTCCTGATCCTGCCATGTTGATAAAGGGAATGGGGGAGTTCTCCAGGGGGGCCACAGGGGGGCAGTCCTGGTTTGTCCCCGTGGCAGCATCCTGATGTTTAGAAGAATTATAGAAAGTTAATTTAGGAGGACTGACATGCCATTTTAATGCAGGCAACCTAATCTGTAAAAAGTCACCCACCCACATGTTAAGTACCTGAACTCCTGGCTGGATCTGGGTCTGGAGTTACACAAGACCACGTGGCCACAAAGAAGGAGCCCAAAGCCAAGTGGCATGAAGCCAAGGGAGAGTGAAAGGGCGTCCGGGGGAAGGATGAAAGCAACTGAGCTATCCCATTAACAATGCTGTCCACAGGGCCTGGAAAGAGAAGTAAAAAAATTAGAAGTACAAGGTGCAGGATGGAAACCTCCAAACAAGTCTTGGAACAAAGGGGAGGAGGCAAGTCCTGGAAGGAGACCCTGAGCTGCTTAAGGGAACCTCAGGGGCCTTCTATAGAGAGGCTGCACTTTGCCTGAGGAGGGTGGCAGCAGCAGTTCAAGGTCACTGAGCTGGCCTGGCGGAGACATGACGGGCCCAACAGAAAGGGAGATGGCCTGACGAGAGAGGTGATTTGCTCAGAGCCTTCTTTGCAGTGCATTCCTCCTGGTTTTTATTTCAGCGTGAAAGCTTCCAGGGAAGCTGGGATGAAAACGTGGGATGGGTTTGCTGCACACAGCTATTTCTGAGCTATATCTGTTCTGAGCATCAGGGAGTGGATAAAGAAGAAAGAATCAATACAAAGGGGTAGCAAGGAAGAAATGGGGCCAGGGTCAAGCTGTAATTTTCTGGCCTGAGTAGAATGTCTGTGGCCTGGGGGTTCCCGAAAATGATTCACAAAACTAACATACTTTGACCCTGCAGGTTATTCTCAACTCTTATTTAAGGCAAAATGTGGTTTCTTTTCCTCTAATGGTTTCTATCTCTTGAATTTTTATTCTCTTTCAAATCTAGTTGATATTCTTGAGATAAATATTCTTGATATAAAACTATTTAAAATAAAGCAGTTATAGAAGGGAAAGGTTGGGGAAAGGATGTCCTTCCGAATTGGGACAGGCTCTTACAACCTGGGCCCTCTGCAGGGCAGGGTGGTGGAGCTGTGAGCTTCACCAGGCGCTGACTTGGTCCTAGCCCAGTGCTATGACTTGTCGGCTTGGTTTCAGTTAGGAATGCTCCCAATGAGTGTTTCAAAGACTCTGACTACAGTGGCTTAAGCAAATGGAAAAAAAAACGCCTTTCTTCTATAATGTGCACTCCCAGGTGAATGGGTGGATGTTCACAGGCTCAACTACATCAGCACCCAAGTCTTTCAAGTCTCTCTGTTTTGTTTTCACCATTTTATGCTTTGAGCCACATGCCCTTACTCCAGGAGAAAGAGGGCAAGAGAAAAGGGCAGCTCCTAATATCCGGATAATAAAGGCTTTCTCAGAACCCCACAGCAGGCATCTGCTTACATCTCACTGGCCAGACTATGCCACATGCCTGAGGAGGGCAGAGGAACTGCATGTGGCTTGAGCCACTTAATGAAGTCAGTCTCAGAGCACAATAAATACCTGGGGATAGTCAGGAAGAGAAAGAGCAAACAAGGGGATCAGGAGAGGGAGGAGAAGAAGAGGAGAGGAAGAGAGAGAGAGGAAGGAAGGAAGAGAGGGAGGGAGGGGGGGAGAAGAAAGAGGAGGAGGAGAAGGAGGAGGAGAAGGAAGGAAGGAAAGGAAGGAAGGCAGGCAGGGAGGGAAGGAGGGAGGGAGGGGGAGGAGAAGAAGGGAGAAAAGGAGGAGGAGGAGAAGGAAGGAAGGAAGGAAGGAAGGAAGGAAGGAAGGAAGTTAGTTCAATGTTTGAGGGCAGGAAGCATCCAGCATGGGAGAAAGGGAGGGAGGAGAAAGAAAAGTGGTGTGGGGGCAGAAAAGAAGGGAAGGGAAGGTGTCTGGGCTTTAATTAAAAAGAAATGAATTGAAGTTTCAGACCTATTGTTAACTAACTATGGGGACTTGAGAAAGTTAAATTCTTTGAGCCACATTCTTTTTCATTTATAAAGTGGAGATACTTATATTTAATCCACAGGTATTTTATGCAGATTAAATATTTAGAGTATGTAAACAAATGTTGTAAACTGTCTTGTAGGGCTAATCGTCTTAACAAAAACATTGATCCAATATGAAAGCATGATTGGTGACAGTCACTTGGCACTTCAGGTTAATTTCCAGGAGAAATTTCAGTGTGGCTTGGGCTTGAAAAACCTCTGCCCCAAGATGTGACATACAAGTGAAATATACGCTATGCCCCTCTATGATAATTTCAGGTATTGATTTTACACAGGCAGAACTGAATTGCAGATATCTTAATGAGGATCATGGTGCAGAAGGGGCACTAGATGGCAGCAAAGTTCTATGTTGGGATTTCCCAGGGGTGCTAATCAAAGTATAGCAAAGTACTTTGTAAAATAGGAGGCCAGATGTGGTGGCTCACGCCTGTATTCCCAGCACTTTGAGAGGCCGAAGCGGGCAGATTACGAGGTCAGGAGTTTGAGACAAGCCTGGCCAACATAGTGAAACCCTGTCTCTACTAAAAATACAAAAATTAGCTGGGTGTGTCAGCATGTGCCTGTAGTTCCAGCTATTTGGGAGGCTGAGGCAGGAGAATTGCTTGAACCCGAGAGGCGGAGGTTGCAGTGAGCTGAGATTGCGCCACTGCACTCCAGCAAGGGTGACAAAGCAAGACTCCGTCTCTAAAATAAGTAAATAAAAATAAAATAGGTATGCCACACCTATGCTATGCTTATTTATCTTTGCAGACATCTCACACTCTTGTTGTGTTTGTCTTCCCTGGAGGTGAAAGTCAGCCATCTCAGTAGAAACTTATATTCGAGGCTTAATTAGAGAAAATTAGGAGCTTAGGTATAAAACCTTAGCCAGTCACTGATACATGGCAGTTTCATTACCTGGAAAATGGGAATCATAATAGTATTAATATCTATGTCTTGGGGACTTGTGACATTTAAATAAAATCATGTCTGTAAAGCACTTTGCACAGTTTTGGGGGTAAAGCAGACAGGATGTTGGTAATTTCTGCTCACCTTTCTCTTCTTTGGGTCCTTTTGATAAGAGAACACTGCTGAGGCTTCTCTTCTAGGGACCTGGGTGTTGTGCATGGGTGAGGAAGAGACACTGGATGGCTCAGTGTGATTACGGCCTAGAGAAAGTGTGGAGGAGGATAATGAGCTGGAAAGAGCTGGAAGATGAGAGAAGGTCTAGGGCCCCAAGGTGAGAGGCCAACACTTAAGAACAGACCTAGAGAGAGAACTATCCGCATTGACTCAGGTGGCTGGGAGAATTGAAGAACACAGGCATCTTATAATTAACTTTCAGTTGTTTGTTGTACTATTATATCACATTCTTCCTATCTCTGAAACTTAAACGGCAGTGTCGTGCACACCCACCAGCATCGCTAGTGCTTTGCATCCCACACTGCATGGGGCACAGAGAGGTGACGGCCACGGGCATCAAGAGGGAGAGTTAATAGTAGAGGCGGGCAGTAGAGCAGCTGGACTTTTCCAGGGGTCTTCAGAAATTCCAGGACTTAATATGGGGCTCATATAATCTTTACCTAATATGTTGTGGTGCATTTAAAATAAATTAAACAGGCCAGGCATGGTGGCTCACACCTGTAATCCCAGCACTTTGGGAGGCTGAGGTGGTTGGATCTCTTTTTTTTTGTTTTTTGTTTTTTGTTTATTTCATTATTATACTTTAGGTTTTAGGGTACATGTACACAATGTGCAGGTTTGTTACGTATGTATCCATGTGCCATGTTGGTTGGCTGCACCCATTAACTCGTCATTTAGCATTAGGTATATCTCCTAATGCTGTCCCAAACACCGCACGTTCTCACTCACAGGTGGGAATTGAACGATGAGAACTGATGGACACAGGAAGGGGAACATCACACTCCGGGGACTGTTGTGGTTGGATCTCTTGAGGCCAGGAGTTTGAGACCAGCCTGGCCAACATGATGAAACCCCATCTCTACTGAAAATTAGCCAGGTGTGGTGGCTCATACCTGTAATCCCAGCTACTCGAGAGGCTGAGGCAAGAGAATCGCTTGAACCCAGGAGGTGGAGTTTGCAGTGAGCTGAGATAACGCCATTGCCCTCCAGCCTGGGCAATAGAGATAGACTCTGTCTCAAAAAAAAAAAATAAATAAAAAAATAAAAAGAATTAAACACATTTGGAAATGATTTCAAGCTTA
Source organism: Hylobates moloch (assembly GCF_009828535.3). Classification (NCBI taxonomy): domain Eukaryota; kingdom Metazoa; phylum Chordata; class Mammalia; order Primates; family Hylobatidae; genus Hylobates; species Hylobates moloch. The sequence continues at coordinate 100,722,200 of NW_026652286.1, forward strand.
CTGAAAATTGAAGAATAAGATTAGTGCAGCTGTAATCCCAGCACTTCGGGAAGCCAAGGCAGGCAGATCACCTGAGGTCAGGGTGCGACTAGCCTAGCCAACATGGCAAAACCCCGTCTCTACTAAAAATACAAAAAGTATCCAGGCATGGTAGAGCATGCCTGTAATTCCAGCTACTCAGGAGGCTGAGGCAGGAGAATTGCATTAACCCAGGAGGCAGAGGTTGCAGTGAGCCGAGATCGCGCCACTGCACTCAAGCCTAGGCGACAGAGTAAGACTCTCTCTCTCAAATAAATAAATAAATAAATAAATAAATAAATAAATAAATGGTGCAGAAAAACTCATATACCTTTTGCTCAGACTCCCATCTTGTTAGAGTTGACTCATTTTGCTGTCATCTGCTCTATATGACTGAACACTCTCCATAGCTTTTTTCATTAAACATTTGAGAGTAAATTATATACATCCTAAATCTTTACCCTTAAATACGTATGTGTGCATTTCCTATGAATAGGAATATTCACTTAGTGGTAACAGTGTATTTATCAACATTGGTTAATTTAACATTGATGCAGTAACTTTAGTCTGCCATCCACATTCCAAGTCTGACATGTGGCTCGATGATGTCCTGAATAACCCTTTTTCTTTTCTAGAAGAGAATCTGGGCTAGGCTCAGTTATTTATTTGCCATTTATATCCTTTTATCCTTATTTTTTCTGGAACAACTCTACATCGTTCTTTGTTTTTTAATGCCATTGAATAACAACTTGAATAATACATTTTTAAAGGATTTGAATAATACTGCTCACCTTGTTTAAAAAAGTATAATGTTCCCCATTTTGAGTTTACCTGACACTTCCTTGTAAACATGTTCAGATTGTGCATTTTCACCCCACATACCTCATAGACGATATTGAGTACTTTTCAAAGTATTACACCTGGAGACATATTAGATCAACTGTCCCTCACTGATGATAGTAATTTTGATCACCTGCTTGAGGTGCTTGATTTCACCACTGTGGAATCACTGCTTTTTTTCCCCTTGCAAAAATAAGCAATCTGTAAGGAGATATTTAAAATCCTGAGGATGTCTTGCTCTTCTTTAAAACATCCCCCAAATCTAGCACCCATTATCTGTTCATTTCCGACCCAGTCTTTATTGTAAAGGTCGCACATGATGGTTTTCTGTCCTCAGCTTTCCCTCCATATTTACTAGGCAGCACCCAGCATTCTATTGCAATCAAGAGTCCTCCTGCTACCCTTTGTTTATCTATTTATTAGCTGTATGGACTTAGACATTCCCAGGTTTTCAAAGGTTTATTGTTAATTATTGAATTTAATAATTATGATGCTCAAAATGTCTCCAATTTGGCCAGTGGGAGCCCTTCTGGGATGGCTCCTGTGTCTCTGCAACATGCCCCCATTATGTTTTTAAGCACTTCCTTAACTTCCGGCACAACAGGATATTCCTGACACATCTTGTTCCTACTTTCTCTGCCATCACCCTGAGGATTCCTGTTTCCTTTTCATATGGAGACAGATTTGAACACTAAGCACCCTCATTGCTCCTAGGCTGTCTCTCCTTCTTGGCCCTCTCAATGGAGAGTGACGGGAATAATTGCATATGCACCTGCACATGCGGAGACAGTGCTACAGAAGTGTCTACACACATACACACATGTGCATTCCTACACATACACTTCTGTATGTACACGGGAGCATGCACACATACATATATAGAGTTTAGACAGCATGACTGACCACTTGTGTTGGCGAATATTGAATGTCAACTTGACTGGATTGAAGGGGGCAGATTACTGTTTCTAGGTGTGTCTGTGAGGGTGCTGCCGTAGGAGATGAGCATTTGAGTCAGTGCACTGGGAGAGGCAGACCCACTGTCAATCTTGGTGGGCACCATCTAATCAGCTGCCAGCACAGCTAGAATAAAGCAGGCAGAAGATTGTGAAAAAATTAGACTGGCTTAGCCTCCCAGCCTACATCTTTCTCCTGTGCTGGATGCTTCCTGCCCTCAAACATCGAACTCCAAGTTCAGCTTTGAGACTCTGACTGGTGTCCTTGTTCCACAGCTTGCAGACAGCCTATTGTGGGACCTCACCTTGTGATCGTGTGAATTAATACTCCTTAATAAACTTGCCTTTTTCTATACATCTATCCTATTAATTCTGTCCCTCTAGAGAAACCCTGACTAATATACCACTCACACCTCTAATTTCCATTTATCTCTATATGATCTTTTTCTTCTCCTTGGGATAGACGTGCACTACACTTTAATTTAAACATTAAAACAAAGATTGCCCCTCCCCACCACCACACAATAAAACCAGAGAATGTGTGGCCAATTTGGCAACAAATAATAGATTTATAGTAGCAGAAAGATAAAGTCACGGAATGGGTTAAAACTGGAGAAAAGCAAATAATAACAGCATTATAAATATCTTTCCATTGACTTACGCACTCATTTCAAAAAACATTTTTTTCAGAATCTACTGTGTCAAGCACTATTTTAGGTATTGAGCTATATCAGTGAACAAACTAAAAGTCTGTCACTTTAAGGAATAGATATTCAAGAGATGTGAGACACACAGCATAACATTAGTATAAAAGATATAATAGGTGCTCATTTTGAAAATGCTACATAAAAGATCAAAGCAAAAAAAGGGGTATAGAGGTACCTCAATGTGGGTATTTCCTTACATAGAGGGTTTGGGGCGCAGACCTTTGTGATAAGCTGATATGTGACCCGAGACCTGGAGGATGTGAAAGAGGAGCCATGAAGATCTCTGCCTGAGGCCAGAGTTCCAGGCAAAGGGTGGGTCAAGTGCGTCCTAGAAGGCTGTGATGGGGAACAGTGAGGGGCTGCTGTGGCTGGAGCTCAGTGACTGGGCAGTGTTAGGAGGAGTTGCAGGAGGCAGTGTAGGGTTGGATCCTACAGGGCTTTTCACACCTGTAAGAATTTGGCTTCAGTGCAAGATGAGAAGCCACTGGAAGATTTTGCGCAGAGACATGCCATTGTCTGACCTGAGTTTCACAATAGTCGCTCCAGCCATTCTGCAGAGGATATTCTCACATGGACAAAGGGAAACAGGTCAGTCCAAACAGCGGGCAAGTAGTAGAAATCAGAGATGAACTGGAGACTCTCGCAGTCATTCAGAGATGACCTGGTCTGTACTGAGGTTATGGCAAATGTGTGCACTGTCTGTGTAGAGACAGATGTCCAGTCAGCAAGCATGATTGCATGTCGCTATGTGCCAGGGAATGTGATGACTTCTGGGGAAGACAAAGATGAGTGAGACACCATCACAGCCCTCACAGAGCTCACAGTCTTTGGAGGATGTGGTGGGCAAGGCAGACATGCAGGAGTAGGATGAGAGTGTAACCTGACAGGCCCGGAGGCAAGTCAGGAGCAGGCTGAGCCATGTGCTCACGTGTCCATTGCTCCATGTCCGTGGATCCCTGGACTCAGAGACAGTTTCAGAGAGGACATGATTTCTCTTGAAATAGAAAGGAATCAGGAGCAAAGAAAGAAGAGATTCTGGGGCTCTTGAGTAATAGAGAGAACATCCTTGGCTCTTGAATTGCCAGTTCCAGACACAGCCCTCATTATGGCTTGCTGAGTCTGTCATTCCCTTGGGTGCCCATGGAATTGTCTGCCATGGTTTCACAACAAGCTCCCCTTACCTCACCTGCCTTGAGAAAGTTTATGTTCCTTGCAGCCAATGACTCTGGTCTGTGACAGAGAGAAGATGCAAATGCAGAATCAACAGCCTGATGCTGGCCAGGGCATATGCAGGGTTAGGATGGGGTGAATGCAGGGCTGGCATGCAGATTTCTGGCCCAGGTGTGACAGCAACGTCATTTGTCAGAAGAAATAGCATGAAGCTACCGAGTGTGTTCTCAGGTGTAATAAGTTTGAGCAGCCTCCAGGGTGCAGATGGCACACCTCGAGCTGAGGGGCCCTGGGTGTGGGAATGAGTTCTGGAAGGCTCCAGTAAGCATTGCCAGTGAAGCTGGGGGACCTGCAGGGAGAGGAAAAGTCAAGCGTGGAACTCCAAAGAATGGCTCGGCTGCACGCAAAAGAAGAGAAGTCAGGAACAAAGAACGGCCAGGAATGAACTAAGACTAACAAGAGAAGGAAGCCAATAGACACCATGAGAGGAAAGCATTTCCGGGGGAAAATTCCAATCCCCTTTCCTTCCTTCCTTCCTTCCTTCCTTCCTTCCTTCCTTCCTTCCTTCCTTCTTCCTTTTTGGGACGGAGTCTCACTCTGTCGCCCACGCTGGGGTGCAGTGCAGTGGCACGATCTTGGCTCACTGCAGCCTCCATCTCTTGGGTTAAAGCGATTCTTTTGCCTCAGCCCCCCCGAGTAGCTGGAATCACAGGTGCAGGCCACCACACCCGGCTAACTTTTTTGTATTTTTAGTAGAGAGGGGGTTTTACCATGTTGGCCAGGCTGGGAGCTCCTGACCTCGAGTGATCCACCTGCCTCGGCCTCCCAAAGTGCTGGGATTACAGGAGTGAGCCACCGTGCCCAGCCCAATTCCTGATACTTTAAGTGACCAATTTGCCATAGCCCTTTTATTTCATGTATTTGTGCAGGGGTCTTATCTCCCACCCCAGGCTCTCACATAGGGGCGGGGACTGTGGGCTCTCTGTGAATAGCAGCCTGAACTGAGTGAGGTTCACGGGGTGGGGAGCCAGGAGAGGGGCTCCATGGAAGGAAAGATCCCGAATGCCCCTCTCATTCTGTGCATCCTCAGATGTTATTTTACTGACTGGAATTTTTTAACAGCTAAAACCAGGACAAAATATGCTTAACAATTCAATACATTTTCTTACCAATAAAAGGAGTAAAATAAATGTATATTCTCCTGCAGAGCTGATCTGGAAGCATCCTCACACACCCCTCTGCCACCTGGTGGCATCCCCGTTTCTCTTGGATTCCTGGGATGTCCGCTGATGTTGTCGTCAGAAAGCATTGAACTCTTCCCTCCCACGATGCAGCGTGTCCGGCTGCCTCAGATATTCACAGCCCGGTCCAGCTGCCCAGCTCTTTACCCTCTGATTCTTCCCTCCTTCTTCTTCCAAGTCAGAGAGGGACGCTGGCTTGTTACCTTTGGGCCCGCAGGTAACGTTTCTACATCGTTCCAGGCCTCACTATTTTTCCCACGTATAGATTGAGGAGACTGTTGTGCTCATCCTTAAATACCCATCTCAGATATTTTCTCTTCCCTTAGCCTATTCCATCTTCCCTATGGGTCTGCCCCGAGAGCTGCTTCTGTGTTCCCAGCGCAACTGGGTATGGTGGCTGTCTCAGCCCTTACCACAGGGCACTGTGAGAGACTGCTGGCCTGTGTCCTCTCTCGATCGGTGAGCTCCTTGGATTCAGTAACCACGTCTTACATGTCTTTAAATCCCAATGATCTGGTTAAATGCCTGATGTCCTGATGCTGTTCCAGAAGTGTCAATGCACTGGACCGACGACATTGGTCCAAGAGGTCATGAATGTACCTTCTTATCCTAAGTGCCCTGCTTTTTTAAATTCTTAATGCAAAGTCAGCTACGTGTCTCTCTCTCTCTTTTTTTTTTTTTTGATTGTATGAACAGAGTAAAATGTCGTGGAAATTTTGTTCTGCATCTTATCTTATTCATCTTGGTTTACTTCTTTTTATTACACAAAACTTTCATGGTCATGTGGTAAGATATTACTCCACTCTTACGGAGGGTTAGCGTTAAAGAAATAAAGGAAGTGTCAAAGGTATTCTGGGAATTTAACTCAAATTATTGTCTTTCCTCATGTTGACCCCAAGGGTGAGCAAGGATTGTAAAAAACAAAACAATGAGTAAACAAATACCGAGGCCACATCCGTGGTATACAGTGGAAAGTGTGGTGTATATGACTTGTGCGTGGTGTATATATGTGGTGTATAAGAAGGTGTAGTGTATGTGGCTTGTGTGTGGAGAACTTTTAATATCTCTGACTGTTCTGCTCAGGGACGCCCTTTATAGCCAATCACAAGTGCATGTAGGCTTCAAAATCCCCAGGCAATACCACCCGTATTAAACATCCTCTGACCAAGAGAGAGTATAGGCTCTGTGTGTAAGCTTGGAGTGGCTCGCCAAGATCATCTGTGTACCATCGTGTCATTTTTCATAAACTTTTTCTGAGTCCTGAGGAAGAAACAGCCTTGTGGCCACCATCCATCATTTCTAAAGCTAGCAGCAAAGCCATCCTTGGCAAGACGCCTGCTCTCTAAGCCAAACCACCAACAGCTACTCTTTCACACAAGACTTCCTGGCCTAACCTACACTCTGCTAACCACACAGGCGACGCCCTTCATGACGGTGTTGCAAGGCAGTCTTCGCCAGGGTGCAGGCAGCTGGAGACAGAAGGCGTATGAAACCAAGTTCAATGTGCAGGCAATAATTTGTAGAGCTTTTGTGGAGTGTGAATTGTGACAGAGGGTAGCGATGGGCTTAAAGCGAGTCAGAGATGGATGGTCTTTGTAAGAACAAGTTGGGGAAATGTGTGAAGATTTTATGGGGTAATTTTTATGTAATACTTTATTATCCTTTTCACACATATATTAGAAATTGTTGAAGCCATCCCTTCGCCCTCCATATTTGCATAGCACTTTACGTATTTTATATTATTTATTACGATCTTTCATGAATTAGTAATGTACATGCCAGTTTTCCCTGGTAGACCTAGTAGGAGAGGCATTACCATTCATCTATTTGTATCACTTCCACAGTGTCTGGAATAGTGACTGATTTTTGAGTGCCTTTTTAACATGAGTGACATTTTCCATGCTTAATTAATGTATGTTTAACTTACTTAACTTCATTATTCTTTTTTTTTTTTTTGAGATGGAGTCTTGCTCTGTCACCCAGGCGGGAGTGCAGTGGCGCAATCTTGGCTCACTGCAAGCTCCACCTCCCGGGTTCACGCCATTCTCCTGCCTCAGCCTCCTGAGTAGCTGGGACTACAGGCACCCGCCACCATGCCCAGCTAATTTTTTGTATTTTTAGTAGAGACGGGGTTTCACCATGTTAGCCAGGATGGTCTCGATCTCCTGACCTCGTGATCTGCCCACCTCTGCCTCCCAAAGTGCTGGGATTACAGGCATGAGCCACCGAGCCCGGCTAACTTCAATATTAAAATAAAGGTAAAGCACAAAACAAAGTGACACTTATTATAAGAAGTCGATGAGCAAAAGTAATCAATTCCAGAGGTTTTGAAGAATACATTCTGACTCTTGGTGATCATTTGTGTGTCATTTGATGAACATGTTTTCGATGACAGTTGAGATTTTTATGTCATTCAGTTTAATTAGCACTTCCATGTAGATTTTCATTTTAATAAATGTCAATCTTTTTTTCTAAAATATTAACAGTACAAGGAAAGAAAGAGACAAAAGTAATAAAACCACAAATAGGACAACCGAGCTGGAGCTCACCCATCTAACAGATGTTCCCATGCCAGCATCAACCTGGCTTCTCTCACAGCCAGACTGAAATCAGTCTTTACTTTCCACATGGACAGGAAGGTAAATATTCAGATGCAGAAGAAAAATTTAGCTGTGATATGAGTTGAGGCTCAGGGAGCCTGGAAACAACTGGTTATTGAAGCAGAGAGTGTTGAAATAACATGTTGTTTTAAAATTCTTCAGTGGGAGACTAATATTTCACCACATTTGAATGACTTCCTTGCAGCAAAATGCTTAGGCTTAAAACATGAAGCTGGATAAGTGATAGGAGCTTCCAAGAGAAAAATCACTCAACTTAGATATATTCCATGGCCAAGAAATTCAGGGTCTGTAGTTAGAAACGTTCCCAGCAAGCCCACCTCAGGTTGTCTGTTCTCAAGGGGGATGGCTTTGGGTTGGACCTACTTTTCAAATAAAACTGTTAGGTTAGTGAGAGACAAATTTCAGATTCCTAGTTTCTCATGATGGAATGACTGAGGAAATTAATGTTTAAATGACAAAATTTGATTTTCTGACAATTAGGGAAATAAAGATGAATGCTTCAACCCCTACACAAATCCATACCTTGACTCTACAGTGATTTAGTGAGTGCCTAGATGAAATAAGTCTTGTGGCTAGAGTTTCATCTGCTGAATTTAAGTGATGAATCAGTTGCATAAAATTAGAAATCCTCTAATTTGAGTAGAGAGAATATGATCTTCATTTTTATAATGAAATTGCTTGGTGGGGGGAGCTACACTTACTAGATCAATGCCCATAACCGGAATGTTGTTTTTTTCCCAATATTTATTAATTCTTTACTTACTTTAAGACTTATTATTTTGGCTTTTGTTTGCACAACCTTTTGTTTCTTTTAAAATTATTTTTTAATGTATTGTTAATATTATTTTTGATTGACAAAACATAACTATATACATTTACAGAGTACAATGTGATATTTGGATATATGTACACAATGTGGAATGTTTTTGTTTCTGATTCTCCAATAGAAATAAAATGATAATAAGAATTATTATTACAAAAGCACATGAAAGAATGGAAATTCCGATAGGCAATCTAGACTTCTAGAGCAGATTGGAGAGGACTTTATGAATATCCCTAGGTCTCTCATGAATAATCAAGGTCTGTTGTATGAGGATTTGTGAGAAAACAAGACTACAAACAATGTGTTCTTGGGTCTTTACATTTGTACATAAAAAAGTCTTTCCATGAAGTAAGTATGATTATTTATTCTTCATGGTGTCTATTAGAAGTGAAGGTAAATGTGAAAGTGGTTCTCTTTTTTTAAATGGTGATGAGAAGCCAGGACCCAGGAATACCAGAATCTTGCCCTGCAAACCATCTACCTTCCCAGACCCCAATAGGATTCCCAAGTGATCCCTGTGAAAGGATCAGCAGACAATTAACAAATAAGTAGCATTTTATTGTAAGCTAGGTGAAGACCCAAGCCTCAAAACAGGGCTCTCTGAAATGGCTGGCTTGGCATATCTTGGCTTGAGCTAATGTCCAAATTGGGCTAAGTCTGTCATCCACCCACCCCAAAGCCCACACCTAAACCTTAGATCTCGCTCCTATGATCAGCTTCATGATCAGGAAGGAAACCAAAGGATGTGGCACACAAATCAGTGGAGTAAATATTTGCATATGGTGAGAGAGAGAGAGTGAGAGGACACCATGGCTGCCCTAAATAATCAAGCCCAGGAGAGATGAAAGAGATAGCATGCCTGTCACATGCATGATTAATGGGCCCTGTCAGTGCTCACAGTCCAGCCCGACCAGCAGCCCCCCACCTCCACCACTTTTGGTGAGGGGAGCCAGGGTGGGATGGACAGAAAGGCACGCAGTCCTCCCCATTCCCACAGCAGGGGTAAAGCAGAATGAGCCAGGACCTGGGCTTGCACTGATGGAAGCAGGCAACAAAGAAAAAAATAATAGTTACAACCTTTGCTGACCTTCTCTTCATGGCTCATGATCTGAGGACTGAAAACGAATGTTTCAAATCCATAGGTCACATTCCTGCCCGCGTCTGTCCACTCCTGCCCTAATACCTCATGCAAAGATATTCAAGGGCTACTTTTGTGCTCAAAGGAAACAACAGCTCTCTCTTTTCCCCCAAGTTCTGTTCCTGCTCCGAACTCCTCCTTGATAAATAGGGAAAGACATAGTAAAAATGTTTTTTTTAATTTTTAGTTTCTAAATAATTTTAATGTTATGTCAGTAACAACTGTAAATGATTTTTAAAGTCAAATACTTCTAAAAGTCTTAAAGTGAAAGAGTACGCTGTTCCACCCCATCCCATTCCTCAGGCATTTTATTCCACAGATAACTCTTCTTAATTTTTCTGGTTATTTCATGTGATTTTAGCTTCCATATATCTAAATAGTATGTTGATTTTGCTAGACTTATATATATATATTATATCTATGTTACATATAGTATATGTGTGTGTATGTGTGTGTATGTGTGTGTATATATATATTATATATATATGCGCCTAGCAAAAGGAAGGAATGTCAATGAAACCACAAATAGGAAGATCAAATTGGATCTCACCCATCTAAGAGAATGGATACACACACACACACACACACACACACACAGACATATATATATATATTTTTCATGTGTCTCATATGTGTGTATATCTATCTATCTAAGTTTTACACATTATATACTTATAACCTATGATTGAAGAGGAGGATTAGCTTTTCTACACCCACTACCATCCCAGATTCATCTACTGCCAGTTTCCTAACATAGTTATATCACAGCTTTTAGTAAAACCAATAGTTCACATTTTTATGACTATCCAAATATTGTTCACTATTCTACTTCCACCTTTCCTATAAGCCTTCTGATGCTGTTGTTGCTCTTCTTTTTGGAGTTATTTCCTCAATTTTTCATTTGCCTAGTTTTCCATAAAGTAACTGATATTTTTTCAAGAATTCTAATCTCTGCCATAGGCCCATAAGCATTATTTTTCATATACTCAGATTTGCTCTCTGTTCTAATTTGTACTGTTTTCTGTGAAGGTCTTCTTTCCAGGTATAAACCTGAATATTTCTTTTGATGCTCACTTATATTGGTTATTCTTTTTGCTAGATGTAAAAATTTCCTCTTGATCTCTTTTTTCTTTAATTTTTTTGTTCAAAAACATATTCTAATATCATCCTGAAATAAGGTGGTAATAAGTTAGTTTTTCAGCTCCAATATATCAGAAATATTTTATCATCACATCTGATAGTTTATCTGGGTATAAAATTTGATGCTAAGAGTCTCTTCAGTCAGAATTTTAAAACTGAAGCTCCCTTGCCTTCTAACTTCCAATCTTATTGCTTAGAATCTTGTTGCTGAACTAATTCCCAAGACTTTGAGAAGTAATAATCTGGAGTGGTTAAGAATAAAACCAGCTGGGTTCATATCCCTATTTAACCCACCAATTTAGCCAAGTGACATTTGACAAGTTATGTAAACTCCCTGTGTATCTCTTCCCTTCTCTGTAAAATAGGGTGTGATAAAATTCTATTCAGAATTAGTCTATGTCTTGGTTATTATTATCTTTTGATGATTTTAATTTAGAAGGAGGAGAAAATGTTTTGAGTAAAATTCACCTTTGTGGGACCTAATTTTTTTATGGATGAACATAAGTTTCAGCTAATGATCCGTAACAGAGATTTGCAGTAAAACACATCTAATACTAAGCACATCCTACACACACAAATATAAACCCACTTAGTTATGGTATGTCAATTTTTGGAAAAATAACATGTATTATGATACTATTCAATTTTCAGTCTATAAGTTGTAATTTTATTGTGAATAGTAAAAAAGAAAATAGTTCACCAATAGTCTTTCTCTCTGAGAAGATGCTTTCCAACTTTAAGCTCCACAGTCACACAAAGTTAGAGATTATAAGTGACGCATATTGCAGCTGAAGATGGTTAGAACTCTCAGAAACAGAACTGGTGGAGAGGAATACAGAATATTATCAATTATGGCTGGGGGAAAATATTCCTTTCTTGAGAAAATAATAAACAAATATGGTGTAAACAGATAAAGTTAGAGAAACAAAATTAAACTTTCTGTTTTGTTCAATGATAGGTTTTCTCACTCTTTAAAATGTGAAACTGGACTGAAAACCTGCAGAGGAGATTCACTATGCCCTTCTTTATCCTGATTTGACCACATATCTCCCTGACTTTTGATTTTACATTAATAGGCTCTGGAAGATTTAAACAAGCTTAGGAAAGTCTGCATTTATATTTCATTCCCAACCAGTTAGTTATCAGATCTAGCTATATTGATCTGCACTTACATTTTGGAGATTCCACATAGAAAGGAGAAAATTCATGTAGGCATGCAGAATGGACACATTAATTAATTGAAAAGGGGAACATGAGAAAGGGCAATGATACAAGTTTCATTAGTTCAGGTTCACTAAGAAGCAGATTCCAAATTGAGATTAGATGTGTGAGACATTTATTGATGGAGGGAGCAGAAGGTAGGGAGAGCCTTCAGAGGCTAACCCTATGAAAAGTCCTACCTCCCACAGGACTGAGCCTGCCCTAGTACCCAGTGCACGCAGTCATTGGTTGAGAGTAGCAGGAAGAAACACAGTAGGAGGTCCATATGGGGTGGTGAGTAAATTAGGCTCTCCATAGCAGGAAATCTGAACTTCACAACCTCTTTGCCAACCACACAAGCCAAAATCTAGTCAAACAATTTTAAGACACAAATTTACAAATTTGTTAATTGAGTAATGACCCATTGTTTGCCATTATCCAAGCATAATAATTTATTGTTTTAAAGTGAATTTCCCTCTGTTTATTATGATAATTAGTGCTAGGAATGTGCTACACACCACAGATGTGAAGTTGAGTTTTGGAAATATCATGATTTGGAGATGGAAAATGTGGGCCGTTTGTTCCACAAGGTTGTGTAACTTACTTAACCTCTTCTTCTCTGCTTTCCTGTCTGCAAATTGCTGCAGCTATTTTATTAGAGCATTTTTCTAAAGGCTAAAATAGTCTATGTAAAAATTATTGGGAAGTACTCTGAAAATTACTGTTAGCAGGGACTGAGACTGAGGCAATGTTTTCATGTAATGTAAGTTCTTAGGAAAGCAGAGACTCTTATTTCATTTAATGCATGGTTATCTTTTAGAACAGAAATAAATTAGAGCCTGGCTAATAAAATTTCTATTAGAAATTTCATTTTCCAAACATTAAATAGCTTTTTAGCCTAATTTTTTTTTTTACCATAAACTCAAAAGCTAGTTCATGTCTTTCCTGTGTATTTTTTTGTCATGATAGAGCAGCTGCCTATTAAAAGTTATCATTATGCATTTTTCATTCCATATATCTCATTCTTACATTTTTGTATGTATATGTTTGTTATGATTTATTTTACTAAAGACAAATAATATTCTATAACATGTATTGATGACTTATTATGCAGCAGAAACTATGTTAACAGGGAATCTAACTACATTTGTTGTCTGCTATATCCTAAGACCATAATGACAATCTTTCAAACAGTACTAATTTTCCAATAACTCTTATATTTAACTGGAAAAACACAATGAAAATTGCAGAACTCCTTTGGGAAAAGTTATGTTGTGCAATAAATAAAGTTACTGGAGTTTCATAAATCTTGGACACCACTAAGCCAGAGGGAAAAGTGTTGTATTTGGAAGTTCCTTTTATTAGTACTTGATGCTATATACACTGGGTGCTGTACAAGACAAAAATAACCAGTGATGCGATAATGAAACAGACAAAAGGTCAAATAATTGAAAATCCAATATAAGCTGGACATGATGGCTATACATAGAGTTTCCTGAAGAAACACAAGGAATGGACAAATCTTTCCTTTTCTGATTTAATTTTTTCCTACTTTGCCTGATTACTTTAGTACATTAAATACTAGGATCTGACAGGCTTTGCTGGAAGAAAGGTCAATCTCCAGGATGATATTTAAGAGAATTTAAACAGATTTTTGCCTGTTCACTTAATAACTGGGTAACTTTACATAAATTGCTTAAGCTCTCTAAGCCCCAGTTTCCTTATTTAAAAAAATGAGACTAAGAATATGTAATAGGGTAATTATAAGTATTACACAAGGAAATATATTTAAAGTAGTTTCCATTGTGCTTAATCCAAGTAAACATATAATAATTATAGAATTATTATTTAAAAAGATGCTATTTGTCGACTCTTCGTTATAATGCTAGTTTTGTGAACTTTTCTTCCTTTTATTGAAATTCCCAATATTCCTCATAAGTTATGCAATCCCTAACTTTGTAGAGCTTTCCATCAGAAGTTTGCTTTTAGAAATATAAATATCTGGTACTTAGTTAGTAAGGCATCTAGGGATAGTCCTGGTTAACTGTTGCCTTTGGCATTCTAATAATATACATTTTTTACTCCATTTCTCCTAAAACCCACTTTTACAGCTGGAAATACAGTATCAACGACTCTGTTAATGCCACTTTGTAGTTTACTCATAAGTCAGAAAAGCAAAAGCCAAGTTAACAATGACATTTTGTTTGTGAAAGAAGGATACATAGATAAGCAAGAGTTACTCATACTGAACAAAAATGAATTGCTCAGTTTATTCCACTGTTCAAAACAATCAAATCACCAAAGTTAAGTGAAGAATGACTTGAGCAGCAATTGTAAAATACAAACTGTTCTTCAGCTTCTGGGAACTTCAGAACCAGCTGTCATATCTAGTTCTCTATGGAATAGACAGGTGCTTTACCTCTACATGTACTCCCTGACATCAACCATCTACTGATACCACAGAAAGAAATAGTACACTAATTAAAGAAACACAATTCTTAATAACATAAAGCAAAACAAACAGAAAAAAAACACAAACAAAATCAACCAATAAACATCAACACTTTCTCCAGCACAACACTAAACATTAGCTAAGAATGATAATACACAAAATTCAGTATAATGAAAGTGAATTGGAGTCCATGTAGCTCTTCAACTGCATCTATGATAATATTTAACTTATGTAATATACTGCTACTATTATTAATAATAAAAATAACAATTGTGAAAGAAATATGGTAAAATGTTGAAATTTAATTAGTTATGCTGATTATGTTATTTTCTTTATTGTTCAGTATACTTAAAATATTTCATGACCTTCTTAATGATGAAAAAGATTAAGGTAAATGATGTGTCATGTGGCACCGTGGAAACTGGAAGACATGCACTGGAATTCTGGTTCTACCACTGAATGGATCATTACTCTTGTCAACCCTTAGTTTCTACCTATAAAATCTCTACCTATAAAAAAAGAAAGCCATAAAATTGTTCTACTATTTTTTACCTGCCTCATAAGGTATTTTTTAAGTATAAAACAAGGCTGATGTTAGAAAATACTTAGCACAGTGCCCAACACAGAAAATTCTACTAAATATTATTTTTGCCTGAAAAATCATTTTAGTAATAGTTTTTATGATGCATAGAATAGATTCTACACAAAGCAAGAAGACTGGTGTTGCCAGTGGATTTCTAACATGCCTTGTGAGAATGAGCTACCAGAGGAGTGTCCTTACAGCAACATTCTCTGACCAAGAAAACTGGAGAAATAGACTAGACTGGATTTATGGTCAGAGTGGTGGAGTTAATGAATAATAGTACCTATTTTAGTCGTGCTTCAGTAAAGGCTAAATTAAATTTCCCAGACACAAAACTGACAAAAGTACTTGGAGGAAGAACAGATTCCTGTTAAAACAAGAACAAGTCCAGGTGCGGTGGCTAATGCCTGTAATCCCAGCATTTTGGGAGGCTGAGGTGGGCAGATCACCTGAGGTCGGGAGTTCGAGACCAGACTGACCAACATGGAGAAACCCCACCTCTACTGAAAATACAAAATTAGCCAGGCATGGTGGCGCATGCCTGTAATCCCAGCTACTTGGGAGGCTGAGGCAGGAAAATCGCTTGAACCCAGGAGACGGAGGTTGCAATGAGCTGAGATCACACCACTGCACACCAGTCTGGGCAACAAAAGCAAAACTGCTTCTAAATAAATAAATAAATAAATACAAGAACAAATTTAAACTATGCTAAGAAAAATGAAGACTGCCCCCAGTCTCACTTCCAAAAATTTCAGAGAAAAATGAACACTTAGAGAGGCGGGGGGCTTTCAAGGGAAGGTATAAAGCCACCATCTTTGGGAAAGTAAATAGATATTTCCAGCTGTGGAATCATTTAATGGAGTTCTTAAATAGGAAAAAGAAAAGCATAAATTTGAGCAGAAATAGCAAAATCAAAGACCAAAAACAAAAAATTCGCAAAGGTAGGATCAAAGTGATGAGTGATGAAGAGTTTAAGCAAGAATCGAAGCTCCAATCCCAGCCTTCTGAGTGTGAGCAGGATGGGAAAGGCAAGTAGCCATGGGCTTTCAAGACACGGCAGCCACGGGCAGGTAACACTGAGGAAAATGGCACAGAGAGCTTGTGCAGGACTCCGCTAAGAGATGGGGTGGCAGGGATAGAGGTAAGGAATGGCTGAACACAGTGTGACTATTCAAAAATGAAAAGTAAAGGAGCAGCCACCATGACCGTTTACAAAGGAAGCCACAAGGTGGAATTCCTGGAGAAGAGAAACATCCAGGGTAAGCCCCTCTCACGGCAGAGTCCACTCTGTTATAGGGTGACTGGGTTTACTCTGGCTGCTAATGGCAAATGGGAGAAAGTTGAAAAAATTAGAAGAAGGAGGAAAGGAGGCATTAGGAATATTTTTTGAGAGAAACGGAAGGATAAGATTGTAAATTGAAGACTAAGCTTGTCATGAAGTCTGACAAGAAGAACAGGAATGATAAACAATGCAGCCAGGGCGTACAAGAGCAAAGAGAAGGTGATTGGTTTTCTGTGAACTTCAAGGAAAATGGAAAATAGACCCAAAGGAAAAAATCAAAGGTTGGTCATCCACAAAGATCTGGTTGATTAAACAGTTATTTTCTGTCTAAGACAATGCATAACTCTTTTGTGCCATAGAGGCTTCTGAAATACAGGAAGGTGTTGTAAACCAGGAGACGTCCGTGAGCGAAGCTGAAGTGAAAAAATACCAGAGGCACTGATGAGTAACACTTCATGTAGAGCCATCTCTATGGGTTTGAAGCTCTCCTATTAGAATTTACCTGTCAGATTCTGAAGAAGAGGGAAGTAAAGAAGCTAAAGAGATAAATGGTGTGCAGGCCGAACACAATCTGGTCTTCCAGAGATGATACCACATTCACAATAATAGAACAAAGGCACTAGGAAGACCAATAAGGAAAAATCACCCAGAAGTGAAAGTGTGAATCAGTAACATAAAATGTAAGGCATAAAGATGAAGCTCCAACTGTCCTGAAGACATGGGCATTGAAAATAGGCCAACAAAGATCTTTAGCTCGTGCTTTGGAGAGAAAGAAGTTAAAAATGAAATTATGAAAATAAATAACAAAAACTAACAATAACAATAAAATAGCCAGTGACTTTATAAAGTACCTACTGCTTTTCTAACTACTTTGCATATATTCACTAGTAATGAGATTATAATGACCCTTTAATGTAGGTGCCATTATTTTGAGAAAACTGAGGCATAGAGAAGTTAAGTAATGACTTGTGCAAGGTCACACTACTGTAACAGCAAAACCTGGATGTAAACTCAAGACATTTTGCCTTCAAAGTCTATATTCCTGACCACTGTGATATACTACCATTGCAAATTAAAACTTGGGGCTTTAAAAATGATCGATAATCATATTCGGGCATATGTTAAAAGAAAAACTTCAGGCAAATTAAATTTAAAAGAATTTACCTGAGCAAAAAATGATTCAGGCGTCAGGCAACTCTAAGAATCAGAAGAGGTTCAGAGAGCTTTTTTTTAGGAGAGTGAGCAGCGAGCTTTTATTGGCAGACACAGAAATAACGTAGAAAAATCATTTTATTGGCCACAGCTAAGATGTCTGCCTTATTTGAGTATGGTATGATGAGTTGACTGCCTGTGACTGGCTGAAACACTTCTGTTTATTATACTCCTAAGTTAGGTTTAAGTGCTAAGTTAGGTTGCACTTTGTTACGTAGGAACTCAAAGTATGGAGACAGACTCAGGCTAGTGGCCTCCAGCTTATTTAATTTAACCTATAGAACTTCAGAGTTTATGAAGCATTTATATTCACAATCCTATTATTCCTTTTATCACCATAAGAGAGGCAGTGCAGAAAGTAGGGTTTTCCTTTCACAGAAGAGCTGACTGATGCCCAGGGAGGACTCAGTGTCTTATCCATGTCCCAGTGAGTGACAGGTCTTTTTGACCTAAATCTTTGTCTTTTTTTTCCCCAAATCCTATGACCTTTCAACAACATAGAGTTGACTCAACTAGAAAGCAAGTAAGATTGACCAGCTGCTTTCTGAGGTCAGGTTCCTTGATAAATACAAATATTACAACAAGTGAGACTAATGCTATGTCTCAGTAAAATAGTAAAAGGAACTCACAAAATAGTTTCTGCAGGTTCATGCACATGGGTTGTGTGTGTGAGAGTGTGTGTGTGTGTGTGAAGTTTTGGTAGTAACAAGGGCAAAAGAAAATAAAAGTAAAAAACACTACTTGCTTCCCCTCAAACATGTGAGGAATAGCAGGCCTCATATATGTATTCTGAATGTCTGAATGCACTATAATAAAAGACTTTTGATCCAGTGAACAAAGAGATTGGTTTTGTTTCGGCTTTTTTTTTTTTTTTTTCTTTTTCTGTGAGGGTGCTGTGGGGCAGGTGACGGTGAGCAGGAACATGAAGCAGAAAAGAAGCAAGAGTCCAAAAGGCAGTGATGGGATCTCACAAGTTGAAAGTGGGAAGAAGAAAAAAAACAAATTATTGTATTTCTTTACTCATCTCTCAACAGACTTTTAGTTGTTTCTTCATCTTAGCTGTTTTGAATGATGCTGCCGTGAGCGTGGAGGGCAGCTGTCTCTTCAAAACGCTTCTTTCATTTCCTCGGGGTGGGGAACATAAAAGAAAGAAGAGAATCACGTTCTTGGAAATCAGACGGATGAGTGCGCAAAAGAGAACAGGAAAGAACCAAAATAAGGATGAAATACTTGAGAAGAGAAGAATGAAATCCATGAGAAACAAAAGCAAAAGTGACAAACAGGGAAGAGTCCTGAGTTCATAGGAAATTTATATTTTCTTTCTGGAAATGTTAAGTGGCTTGCGTGATTGTGAGGTATGAGTTCTAAATAAGTTAAATACATTTTAAAATAAAAATGTAAAAGGCTATCAAATGTGATGATTTATGTGAAAATATTCTCCAAAATTATAAAATGCTGTTGAGATGCTAGATATTATTGTTGCTATTACCATTGATGACATTTTCTGTGGTGTCATTCCTGGCAGGCCACCAAGTGATTTACTCAGCTCCATCATATTTAGGGGCTGTGGTTCCATGTTAGATAAAATCACCTGTCCTTCCACTCCTCTGAATACAGTCGAATGGATACTATCTACTGATGTCAACTACAATCTTATACTAAAAGAAATAGTAAGCTATTTTCCACTGTTATTTAATATGGAATATGAGAAAATGATCATAAATTACAGCAAGAGTGATTTAGGTTCATAATGGAAAAAATAATATTTTCTTACTGTTTATGCATGGAAACCGATTACTCGGGAAATAGAACTATCTCTTTCCTAGCGATAACAAGAAATTGTTTCCTGCTTATTTTCAGTTGTTTAGAAGAGGGCACTTGGAGGTGGACTGAGCTGCTGAAGGGGGTCATTTTGAGGGACCCGTTGAAATCCTCAAGCTGTATTATACAAATACGAGATGTGCTATTAAGATGTGCTATTAAGCTAGACACCTACAGCAGTGCTTCAATCCTATGCATTCTCAAGTAGCCTTCAACAGTTAATACAAGTTTTAAAATACCTTTAGTTCTGAAAATTGTTGAAAACGTTGAGAGTGAAAACATTGAAAAATCTCAAGTATTTCAGGTAATAAAGAAATCATTATTGGACTTTTCTGTTTTCAATTGCTATTTCATTTTTTTTCCTCACTCAAACCATTCTTTGCCCAGGCTGACGCAACTTAGTTTGCTTTATTCACCCAAAATATAGGACTCGATGTTTCCTTCCTGATACAACTTCCTACTCAAATCCCCTATCTTCCTTAAAGGCCGTGAAGGTGTTCTCTGCTTCCTTATCCTTTCAACCAGTCCCAGAAAGTTGTTTCTCTTTTCATTAAGAGGCATAAAAATGTCAGTGCCACTGAATATACAATATCTTTATTCTCATCATCTAGGAGACAGGATGTGGTTAGGGTGTTAAATGTCAGGCATGTCAGATTTCACTTCCTGCTTCATAATCAATCCAATATGGGTCTACCAGGTCCCTGTTATGTCCTAGCTTTTCCAAGAAGATCTTGCTTCTAATCTGACCTGGACTGCTCTTACTTCAATTACCCAGGGACAAAGTTAACAATACCTGGCAATAACCCTCTCCTTCATCTACCTCCTGGCTCTTCTTCCATCTCCAGGGTTGTAAAAATGAAGGAAATGTGTTACGACTGATTCACATGGCTTGGGAGTTGCTTGCTGGATGATTTCATAGTCTGGCTATTAGCTGTGAAGAAATATAATACCATCTTTACATATCTGGTTTTAGTTGGGAGGGAAAGGCTCAAATAAAAGCCTCAAGAGAGGCAGAGGGAATGGAGTGAAAGAGAGTTAGAATTCTGGGGACTCAGTCTGATGATTTAGTAGGATGATTAGATGGAGTATTTATCCTGCTGATGTTGGTGTTTGATGCTCCAGTTTTTTTACTTGTGGTTTGTGTGCCAGGGTGGAAAGTGACTCTGGGGAATACCATGCTAGCTTAGGTGCAAGGAAATGCTGAGGAGAGAATGCACAGCTTTTTGGCTGGTTGATTTCCCCTGGTGGAGGGGCTAATGATGAGATTGGCAGCCAAAAAGCCAGAGCTCTTGGGTTCAACTTTAGATCCCATTAGCACATTGATGGGTGGTCTTGAGACAAAATCCTGTAATGGTTAAGAGGTTGGGCTCTGGGATCAGGCCGATGAAGGCTCAAGCTCTGTGGCCTTGTGAAAATAAGCCCAATGTTTTTGTGTCTCAGTTTTCTGAAGTAAAAAAAGCAGATAATAATTGTGTTTAAATGAGATAAGGTATGAATTGTGCTAAGCGTAGTGCCTGACACATGAAGACAGCTCAAAATGGGAAGGAGGACAATGGAAATAAAACAGAATATCTGGATTTCTTGATGCAGCAAATTTTTATTAAATGCCTATTATGAATCAATAAGTGCACATGATATTTTGAATGAAAAAAAGGGCACCTTGAACACAGCTTTCACCCTGGGGACCTACAATCTCACTGAAAATAAAAAACAAAAATAATTTAAATATCAGGCTACTTAAGTAAATGTGATGAGAGTTTAAGAATTCAGGAAAGAGGGTAACTATACACTGGAGTAAAGAATGTCATGAAAATATTTAAAATATTTAGAGTAAATTAGAAAATATTTTGTGGTTTCCATGAAACTATTGGAAACAGCAGTTACAGAGAAGAGAACTAACCTTGAATTAGAGGGTATGGATTTAAATTCAGTGGCTCTGTCACCTTTTTGTGTTGTCCTGGGGACTCTTTCACCTCTTTTTATTTGAGTTTCCACATCTGTAAAATTAACATAAGAGATGATGCATGGATTTCATGAGCATAGAGCAGGATCACATACACGGCAGTGCCTGAATGTGCTTTGCACTAGGGAATATTTCAAGAAGTAAATATGAAACAAATGCAGTATCAATGCTTACTTCCTCTGTTTCTCTTCCTTTGTCTTTCCTTTTGTCACAGTGACAGTGGCTCTCATCTGATTCCCTCAGTTCCTATGCTATTTGTGTGGAAATAAGCAGATTCACAGTTAAAAAGCATTCATAGGTGTGCCAGGATGATTCACTGGACATGTCCTATTTCTCTTGCATCTTTCCACAGCCTCTTGAGTGCTCCCTGACCAGAGTTGCTGCCACCAAAGGCGCGGGTGGATGGAGCCAGGGCTTTCTGCTTGAATGTCTGCCCTCTGCTCTTGTCTCTGCAAGAGCTTCACTGGATGAGGCTAGTTTACTCACCCTACAGTCTAGAAAGAGCTTACAATACTAGTTCCTGCCTCAGGGAAGCTATAGGAAGGTGCATTAGCACCAGAAGTTGAAGATTCTTCCAGAGGAAAAGCCCTATCTTAGTTTTACATGAGACTTTTTACTGTGTTATCCTTCTCTCTCCTGGGTGACTCTGTCACCTCTCTAGGATCTAAAAGGCCTTTGAGTAATATGATAAAGAGACCCAATATTTTCCCTCCAGGCCACTCTAGGGCTGCTTTTCTTGGTCTCAAGAATTTCACAAAGCACTTTCTTTTCTTAATACAGTAATATGCTAGAAATGAAAATATCTCAGCAAACTGTATGATCACAGCATAGTTGATGAGGAACTCTCCTGCACTTGTGGAAAGTGCATAGCAATTCTTAAAAATGTAACTTGGAATTACAGGTTTTTAAAAAAATTCTAATTTCCCTTTATTTCTTGAAGAAATTGTCCATGTTTGCATTTGTAACACAGATGTTCCCTTTCTTCCAGGGGCAAAGTTTGGATATCTCATGGTTATTTATAAAAGTTCACTATGGTTAGGGGTGGAATGTGGGTGGGGTAGTTATCTACATTGTGTCAGTCTATTTTTAAGCTCAGTGTTACTAAAATATAATTTACATACCATACAATTCACCCATTTAAAATGTATAAGTCAATGATTTAAGTATATTCGAAAAGTTACCCACCAGCACAGTGAATTTTGGATCATTTCATGACAACAAAAAGAAACCCCACACTCAATGTCGGTCCCTCCCCATTTCCCCCTGTCCCTTCCACTCCGGCCCTGGCAACTACGAATCTACTTTATGTCCCAGTTAATTTGCCTATTCTGGGCATTTTATTTAAATGGAATCATACAGTATGACGTCCGTCTTTCAATGAGCAAAGTGTTTTTCATGTTCATCCATGCTGTACATCCACATGTACAATAAAAATAAAAATAAATGGGGCACTGAGGCATGCTGTACATGTGGATGTACAGCATGCCTCAGTGCCCCATTTATTTTTATTTTTATTTTTATTGATGAATCAGATTCTATTATATGAATAACCCATATTTTATTTATCCATTTATCATCTGAAGGAGATTTGAGCTGTTTCCACTTTTTGTCTATAATGAATAATGTTGCCATAATCTTTTGGGTGGAGACATATTTTCATTTCACCTGGGTATAAATCTAGAAATGTGACTTCTGAGTCATGTGGTCACTCTGCATTTAACCTTTTGAAGAACTTTCTGGCTGTCTTTGAAAGGGGCTTCCCCATTCAGCATCCCCAACAGCAGGGCATGAGGGTTCTCCATCTCCATATCTTCACCAGCACATGTCACTTTCTGTCCTTGTGATTATAGCCATCCTACAATCTGGGTGTGAAGCCTCTATTTATTTACTGTTCTGTTCTCTTTTGATTACTTCTTCTTTGATCATCATTTCTTCATGATTGAAATTAATAATCCATGATTACCCCTTCTCTAAAATCAAAATAATGTCCAGTCCTGAATATGTCTCTGGTGGGAATAGCTCAACTGCAGAGAATGTGATGAGAGAAAAATGTCTACCACTGCCAAGGGCTGAAAATTTTACTGGGAGAAGACACAAACCAATCCCTCTTTCTAGACTTTTCTTCTCCATCTTTATCAGCCATTTTTTTGCAGTGGAATTTAGGAAAAACATTAATGAGAAAAAATAAAACCATGTGAAGTAAACAGAACAATGGTATATATTCACTATTTCACTGAAAAAAAGATACTAGCAAAAAAGACAAACCACTCTTCACACCCAAAAGCCAAAATGGGGACTGACACTACAGCAGGAATACTAGAGAGAAAACTCATCTTTCGGTGACAACATGACTGTTCCAAAAATATAAGACCTTTCTTACCAGAGCATAAAAAGGACTCCTTGACAATGACCCTGAGACATTTTTTCCTCTGTTTTCTCACAGGGCCCTGCATGTTCGTAATAGATAATAATGTTGCTGTTGGTCATTTAAGCTAACATGAATGAGCTCTGACCATATTCCGACATTGAAATAAGTACATTACCTGTACTTCTGCAGCAACTCAATAAGGGCATATGTGTATGTGAATGTGTGTGTCTGTGATTCCCATTTTACTTATGAGAAAACTGAGGCACAGACAGATTAAGAAAGTTGATGATAGACCCCAGTTAGTAATAGCAAGGACAGAGTTCAAGTCCCAACCTGTCCTATCTGGAATCTTATAGTATACCCACTAGATCTCACAGACTCTTGAAAAAAAAGATATTTAGTGAATAAATGGATGAATATTTGCAAATATCAATTTTGAGACATCTAGGAAAGGGAAAATAATGTTTTGGAAGAAAGTATAAGTGAATAAAAGGACTTGTAGATGACAGAGAACACTAGCCTGCCACTTTTTCATGATAGTTTAAAATCTATACATATCTACACCAAATAATTTAAGGTACATTTCTATAGGCTTTGACTACGAGTGACTACAGTGAGTACAAAATTAATAGTAGTAATTCCAGAAGTGCCATTTCCCCTGCTTCCACAAAAACCTCTTTACCGCTTCAAAGTCTAATCCTATAGTCTAATCCAGTTGTTCCTTGGAGTGACTTGGAGATGCATCACCTGAGCTTGCAAACAATTCCTAGGGCCCCAGTGGCCACATGGCATCAGCAAGGTTCTTCCTCTCCTGTTCCAGCCTCCTCATCAGTACCTGCTTCCTGATAAGCCAGTTCAGAGTACCACCCTCTTGCCCTCTGGCAGTGCCCACCATGGAGTATCCATGTTCACATCACAAAGTCTGCGTGCCTGCTCCATACAGAGTGGGGCTCTCAATACAGAAAGGCTATGCCGGCTTTAGTGCAGATGTAGACAAAAGGCTCCTCTCCCTCACTTTGTCACCAGAGAACCAATGTAGAACTGGTTGTGTTTCAGAGTCTCCCAGGAAGGAATAGAATTGTTCAAACAGTTTATCTTATAGCTGCACTTTGCTTTCTATAGGGCTCAAATAGAAGCAGCTAATGCTGGCCCAGAGAACTTAAAAGATCTCAGATGTCCTCCCGGTGCTTCTCACCAATCCTCCTTTACCGAGGCTTCTTTCCCACGTGCAATTGAATTCCTTCGCTGGATGCCAGGGAGCTGCTTGCTCTACTTGCTAACCAGTCAAATCCAGACATGTCTGAGTCCCAGGAGTGAGTGCAGCTTAGGCTCAAGCTGGGACCATGTCTGTATGACTTTTCAAACCCTTAATTATTTTGGAAATTTGATCAGATATTTTTGTCAGGTTTGGTACTGAGAGGGAGAAAACGTCATATTCTGCCAAATATAATTTGAGAATTGCAACTTACGTGTTTTTCTCCATCGCCAAAATGCACCCCATCAACTCAGATTAGGATGATGGTTATGAGGCAGCATATTAAAATAAGAACATGCCAACTTCACACAGACATGGAATGTGCTCTAGTGTTAAACAAACAACAATGAGTGTGTATTGTGCATATGACTAATAGAATTGGACATTTAAGAGGTGAAATGAAAAATCAATAGATCAGTAATTAAGAGAAGCACAATGACAAAGATGTACAAATCAAAACATAGACTAAGGGGTCATTATTGTTTTTATTTTTTAACCAACTAAAATTTATTGACTTCTTACTATACCTAGGCATCAGAGATATCAAGAAAAATATAACATGCTGGGTAAACTAATAATTGTAATGCAAGATGACATTGTTTATAATAAAGTAATGGGAATGTGTTATTTGTAATGGAAACATGTTATTTGTACTGAAAACAAGAAAAGAGTGATTGAATCCTCCCAGAGTCGTCAGAAATAGGTTCATTCAAGATGAATCTTGAGCTTTATCTACAAGATAGATCAAAAGACATGGAGGTACCAAAGTCACTGAATTACAAAATCTAAAAGTCATGAGCAGTAATTGGATGAGGCACTTTCTAAAAAGGACAAATCTGGTACAGGCTTCAACTTGGGTTCCACATGGCTTAGCTGGGTGGCATGTGCCAGCTCTGTCTTTCCAGACCCACTTAGTTGCTCTCCCTGAGCCCTGTACTTAGAGATGTAGCTCTAAGCAGTATCTGAGCCACTCATCAACAAAGCAGGAAATAACCTCTTTTCTACCAGCTGGTGGCTCCAGGTGTGCTATCATTGCTGGAGACCCACTCTCTATGTGTACAGTCAACCCCTAGCACTTTGGTCTAGCCTGCACTTCTATTTTGGGTTATTGTTGATCTGTTCTGTTTCCTGCTCAGCCCAGAGGTCTAACTCAAATTAATCTGCTTGCTTATGCTTGAGTCATGAGTCTAGCACTTGTCATTTGACTGTCATCCATAATCAGACCCTTCCTTCTCTCTCCCAGCCTGCATGAAGTAACCTTTACTTTCTGAAAAGCCCAGCAATTAGGGCGTGTCCATCAGAATGGATGGCCTTTGCTGTCAACACCACCTAGGCCTGATCTCCTTTTGTCTTCCTTCCTTCAACATTGTATAGTGAATTGCCAGCTTTCCCTACAAAGCCTGTTTCTACCTATTCTCCAGCTGCCTATGCAACCTAGACCTTTCCTTTGAGCTCCAGATTCATCCAACAACTTTATGGATGTCTCCATTTCTTAGACTTGTAGTTTCCACAAACTCAACATGCTTGTTTAAAAACCTTAATGGTGTCTTCAACTAACACCCCAATAAGCCCCAGATTCTCTCTTGTTTTGTATTTCTGCACAATTTCTGCACAATTGCCCAAGCCAGAACCTAGGAACTTTTCTCAACTATTCTCTCTCACCACCTACAAGTCATTGATTCAGTCTTGTTGAGAATACCCATCAAATGTGTCTCATTTTCACCCCCTTTCTCCATTCCAAATCCTTCTCCCATGGTTCATGCCACCAGTACTGTTTTTCTGGAGTCTAGCCATAGCTTTCTCTCTACTATTACACTGTCGCTTCTTCTCATAAGCTGAAGTCTGTACTGTGGACTGTAATGGTTCCACAAAGCCCATCGGATGCTGCCATTTTGCAACTTGTATCCTTTTAATGATTCTGCTGTCTGCAAAATGAAGGGCAAATTCCTAGTGTGGTACCTAATGTCTCATAATCTCTTCTCCAGCAATGTAAAATATTGAGTGTTTCCCAAAATAAACTGTAATTTTCTCCCCATTCTTTTCATTGCCAGAGTTCTTCCTTCTGTCACCACAGAAAAATTCTATTAAGCTTTTAGGACCCAATTTTACAGTTACATACCCTGTGAAGACTTTTTTTCAAAATCTCCTTTATACTTTCATACAAGTCTCCTACATGTGTCCCTTGTGCCATCCCTGTAACTTACATATATTGTAATCAGGGCACCCAACTTTATGTATTATTTTCAGTTTTTTGTTTAGGTCCCCCCTCCACTAGACAAGAAACTCTTTTTGGCATCTTTGATTATTCTACATCTAGTTAAGGATTTCTCAGCAATGGTGTTATTGGCATTTCGGGCCAGTAACTCTTTGTTTTGGGAGGGGTATTCTGCCCATTACATGATGCTTAGAAGCCCCTCTGGACTCTACCCACTCGATGTTAGCAGGATATTCATGACTTACCCAGTAGTGACAACCAAAAATGTCTTCAGGAATTTCCAGACGTTCCCTGCAGGGGTAGGGAATGATAAAATTGACCCCAGGTAAGAACCACTAATCAAATTTATAGTTTGGCATATTGTCTAACTTGATCATTTGATGAATGAAAGGAAAAAGGAAAGGAGGGAGGGAAGGAGGAAAGGAAGGAAGGACAGAAACAAATGAATAAATATATGAAAAGTAGGATATAGAAGCATATAACAATATGGTATTTTTAAAAGAGCCAAAAATTGCACCCAGTCAGGGATCAGTCACCTATAAGTCCAAGATTAAACTATCTTTATTGATATCACTGGTAGTGATAAGGTAGAAGCAAGAAAACGTAAAATAAAAATGAAAGGAAAAATTATGTTAGAGATAGTTTAGCAAAAAGAAGGAAAAAGAGAGAAAGCCAACAAAATGAGATGCACTGGCTATAGAAAATGAAGGAGCACTAGTGGCATCCAAGGCTTATCCCAGACAGCAGTGGGACACTGCTGTGGTCAAGAGCACAGATCAGGAACCAGGCTTCCTGAGCCCACACTCGTCCCTATCACTTACTATCTAGCATCAGAACCTCATCTGTGGAATAGAGGAGATAGCAATGCTGCCTATATCCTGGGCTATTGTAAAGAATACATGGGACTCCAGGTACAGGATTTGGAAGAGTGTCTGGCACATTTTATACACTTCATAAATGGTAAATATAGCCCCTTCATCTGTATTAAATGTTGTTGACAAAGAGCTGCATAGTGTTATGGGCCCAGTTCTGGTCTAGAAAGAATGTACCCCCAAATTCATCATGTGGGAGAAAGATAGATCTGGGATGTCATTGTAGAGCCACCAGAAGTCTAGACATTCCTTGACATTCCTACTGTCAAATATTCTGCTTCGATGTTTGGGAAAATATGTTTATCTTTTCAGACCTTGCATCCTTGCATTTTTATTATGTCCATGTAACGCCTAATTTGGAGAAAAGCTTCAAGTCAAGCCTTGAGTCCTTTTTCTTTCCCTGTCACTGGGTCACACTTGGCTTCTCACAGAAGCCATTAACCAAGAAACGCTCAGGTACAAATCCCAGAAGAACTTGAATGAGGCTGGGCCTGAGAGAAGCTGACATATTTACTGCTATTGACCTAGTCATAAACTTCTCCATGCCAGGAGTCTCAGGCACTGGAGGCAGGGAGAAAGAGGATGGAACAGTGAGGGGGAAGGGGCATTTTGCCAGGTCCCCCTCAAAGAAGGGTGGATTGAAGGCAGGTCAGAAGTCAATACTGGCTTAACTGTTGCAGTGTGTGCTGAAGAGGGCTCCACAGTCCTATCAGGATGCAATCTCAGCATCAGATTTCAGTGGGGAAGAAGCTTGTCTGTAAATGAAAGTGAGGCTTTTACTCTTAGCGCGCCTGCGAGCTGATGTAATACAAGTGTCAGGTTGATGTATGAAGGTCCCTGTGGCATTTAAGAAAATAGCAGCTGCTTGTTTCCTTTCACATGGTCATTCCTTTTGGTTTAAAGAGGCTAAGATCAGTGGACCCAGCACAGGTTTGTGGGAAAAGAACTTTTCAGGGTTCCAGTCCCTAGTTCCCTGGATATAACTCTTTGATATTGCCATTTTACTTCCCTAGACTTCGTTTTTTCATTTGTAAAGGAAGAGGGTTCCACTTTCCAATTTCTAAAATCCCTAAATTTTTGTGACTTCTGCTTGGAGTAAGGCAACAAAAAATGTTTCCATAACACACTGGTCTGCTCTGCTCTCTGGAGTCCTTCCTACATGCATTGCAGTGAGCATTTGCAGATGGGGAAGGGGAAGAGCAATGGTCATCCCCAGCTTTCCCCATCATCTACATTAACATTCACATGCTGCAGGTCTTATTCTGTGAAATGAAGCTCAAAGTGCCATTACCTAAGTTAACATTCTCCTTTAAATGTTATTTTAAATGTTCATCGTTCAAATCTTGCTTTACTTATGCTGAATTCATTCTACTGCAATCTTCTCAATGTGTAGGTGTTAGACTGTAAAATCCCATATTGTGTGTGTGTGTGTGTGTGTGTGTGTATTGGGGACAGGGTGGCAGGAGCAAAGAAGGATGAAGGACTGGTATTATGGGTCATCCTTCTTATCAGCATAAGGTGAGAGAAGAAATGAATTAGAGAACCAAAGAAGCTTGCATTCTGATCTTCATCCTAATATTTGTGTATTTAACTTTCCCACTACCCTTCACATTATCCACACACATACGAGTTTGTTTCTTTGGTTCTAGAACTATATTTTAATCACTTTCATATTCCCTAAAGGGACTCACATGTAGGAGATTAACTGAGTTGGATCTCTCCAACTACATCCAGGAATTTTAGCAATCATTCCTTTGCATTAAACATTATCATTAGGCCAGGTGTGGTGGCTCATGTCTGTAATCTCAGCACTTTGGAAGGCTGAGGCAGGATGATCACTTGAGCCCAGGAGTTTGAGGCTACAGTGAGCCATGATCATGCCACTGCACCCCAATCTAGGCAACAGAGAGAGAGGTTGTCTATACAAAAAAAAGAAGCATTATTATAAGTCTTCCACTCTTATTTTTAATATAATATATGTGATATGTGAGGCACTTTTCTAAGTACTTTATATGTATTTTCTCTATTAGTTTCATGACAATTTTATGAGATAAGTACTATTGTCATCTCTATTTTAAGATTTACAAAAATATGTTACACAGAGAAGTTAAATAATATATCCTAAGATACACAGATGGTTAGTAGTAGAGCCAGGAATAAAAAACCAGACAGACTGACTGGAGACCTAATGTTCCTACCTCTTCTACAATTCTACCTGTGGATGTAGAGATGATCCTGAAAAAGTAGTACATTAGCTATTAAACATCTTGTTATGAGTTGGTGTACTCCACGCTTGTAGATCCCTAAGATCTGGCATAAAAGAGGGCTTAAAATGTGAAGATAAGGAAAGACTGAACTAGATAAACCACTAGCTAGACTAATAAGAAAAGAGAGAAGATCCAAATAAACACAATTAGAAATAAAAAAGGGGGACATTACCACTAAGCCCACAGAAATACAAATAACTATCAGAGAATTTTATGAATACCTATATGCACACAAACTAGAAAAGTTAGAAGAAACAGATATATTCCTGAACTTATACACCCTCCCCAAACTGAAGCAGGAAGAAATTGAATCCCTGAATAGACAAATAATGAGCTCTGAACAGATAGTAATGTTTATCAGTAATAAACATTCTACCAACCAAAAAAAGCCCAGGACCAGATGAATTCACAGCCAAATTCTACCAGAGGTACAAAGATGATCTGGTAGTTTCCTAATGAAACTATTTCAAAAAATTGAGAAGGAAGGACTCTCCCTAACTTATTCTATAAGGCCAGATAACAAAATCTGGCAGAGACACAACATAAAAAAGAAAACGTCAAGCCAATACCTTGATGAACATCAATGCAAAAATCCTCTACAATATACTAGCAAACTGAATCCAGCAGCACATGAAAAAACTACTCCACCATGATCAAGTTGGTTTTATACTTGGAATCCAAGGTTGGTTCAACATACACAAATCAATAAATGTGATTCATCACATTAACAGAACTAAAGACAAAAACTACATGATTATCTCAATAGATGCAGAAAAGGCTTTTGATAAAATTCAATACCCTTTCATGTTAAAAACTCTCAATAAACTGGGTATTGAAGGAACATACATCAAAATAATAAGAGCCGCCTATGACAGACGCATAGCCAACATCATTCTGAATGGGAAAAAACTTGAAGTATTCCCCTTGAAAACTGGAACAAGATAAGGCTGCTCACTCTCACCACTCATATTCAACATAGTATTGGAAGTCCTGGCCACAGCAATTAGGCAAAAGAAAGAAATAAAGGGCATCCAAATAGGGAGAGAGAAAGTCAAACTAACCCTGTTTAAAGATGGCATGATTCTATATCTACAAAACCCCATAGTGTTGATCCAAAGGCTCCTTAAGCTGATAAACAACTTAATAAGCAAAGTCTCAGGATACAAAATCAATGTACAAAAATCAGTAGCATTTCTATACACCAACAATGTCCAAGCTGAAAGCCGAATCAAGAACACAATCACATAAACTAGCCACAAAGAGAATAAAATATCTAGGAATATAACTAAACAAAGAGGTGAAAGATCTCTACAATGGGAACTATGAAAGTTCTAAAATAAATGACATAAATGGGAAAATATTTTATGCTCATAGATAGGAAGAATCAATATATTTAAAATGGTCATACTGTCCAAAGCAATTTATAAATTTAATACTATCCTTATCAAACTAAACTACCAATGGCATTCTTCACTGAATTAGAAAAACAATATTTTAAAATTCATATGGAACCAAAAAAGAGCCTACATAGCCAAGGCAATCTAAGCAAAAAGAACAAAGCTGGAGGCATCACTTTATCTGATTTCAAACAATTATACAGGGCTACAGTAACCAAAACAGCAAGGTACTGGTACAAAAACAGACATATAGACCAATGGAACAGAATAGAGAGCCCAGAAATAAGGCTGTACATCTACAAACATCCAATCTTCAGCAAAGTTGACAAAAGCAAGCAATGGGGAAAGGCTTCCTATTTAATAAATGGTGCTGGGATAACTGGCTAGCCATATTCAGAAGACTGAAATTTGACCTCTTCTTTACACCATATGCAAACATAAGATGAATTAAAGACTTAAATATAAAACCCAAAGCTATAAAAACTTTGGAAGACAACCTAGACAATACCATTCTAGACATAGAAACTGGCAAAGATTTCACGACAGAGGTGCCAAAAGCAATTACAACAAAAGCAAAATTGGCAAAGGGGCTCTAATTAAACTAAAGAGCTTCCACACAGCAAAAGAAGAGTAAACAGACAACCTACAGAATGGGAGAAACATTTTGCAAACTATGCATCCAACAAAGATATAACATCCAGCAACTATAATGAACTTAAACAAATTTACAAGAAAACAACCCCCATTAAAAAGTTGGCAAAAGACCTGAACAGAAACTTTTCAAAAGAAGACATATATGTGGCCAAGCAACATACGAAAAAGAGCTCAACATCACTGATCATTAGAGAAATGCGAATCAAAACCAAAATGAAATAATATCTCACACCAGTAAGAATGGCTGTTATTAAAAAGTCAAAAAGTAACAGATGCTAGGGAGGTTGTAGAAAAATAAATGCTAATACACTGTTAGTGGGAGTGCAAATTAGTTCAACCATTGAAGAAAGCAGTGTGGTGATTCCTCAAAGAACTAAAAAGCAGATCTACCATTCAACCCAGCAATCACATAACTGAGTATATGCCCAAAGGAATATAAATTGTTCTACCATAAAGATGCATGCATATGTTCATTGCAACACTGTTCACAATAGCAAAGACACGGAATTAACCTAAATGCGTATCAATGGTAGATTGGATAAAGAAAATGTGCTATATATACACCATGGAACACTATGTAGTCATAAAAAATAACAAAATTGTGTCCTTTGCAGGAACATGGATGGAGCTAGAGGCCATTATCCTTAGCAAACTAATGCAAGAACAGAAAACCAAATACCATATGTTCTCCCTTGTAAGTGAGAACTAAATGATAAGAACTCATGGACACATAGAGCGGAGAAACAGACACTGAAGCCTACCTGACAGTGGAGGGTGGGAAGAGGGGGAAGATCAAGAAAAATAACTAATGGGTACTAGTCTTAATACCCAGGTGAAGAAAAAATCTATACATCAAACCTCCATGATATGGGTTTACCTGTACAACAAACCTGCCCATGTACCCTTAAACTTAAAAAGTTTTAAAAAAGACTAGTAGAATTGATTGTAAAATTTCTCAGTTGTGTTTTGTAAAAAAGACAGAGGAACAAGAATTTCTATATCAGTGGTTACACTTATCCCACAAAATTTTAGTTAACAGTTAAATACCCTAATCAACTGGCTTCAAGCTGACATACACAGCTGTTCATCAGATGCCTGTGCAGCTTCAAATGAAAACAAACAAAACGGAATAGCCTCAAAAGCAAGATCTTGCTTACGCTGTGGATGGAGATGAAAAATGGTACAGACAATTTGGGAAACAATTTGGCAGTTTCTTACACAGTTAAACACACACTTATCGTATAACCCAGCCATTGCACTCTTGTGTCATGCAAGAGAAATTAAATCGTATGTCTACACGTATTCTTATTCATGAATGTTCACAGAAACTTTATTCATAATAGCCAAACCCTGGAAACAACCCCAGTGTCAAACTGGTGAATGCATAAACAATTTGCAATATATGCATACAATGGAATGCTATTGAGAAACATAAAGAAATAAAATCCTGATACATGCAACATGGATAAATATAAAAAAATTCCTAAATTAAAGAAGCCAGACACAATATACTGTATGTAGTATGATTTTATTTTGATGAAATTTGTAGCAAACACAAAACTAGAAGGGTGGGAGCATACAAGTATTTGAGTCAGGAGTGAGGACATTAATTAACTGCGAGGGAACACAGGTAACTTGAGGTGATGCAAATATTATAAAATTAGATTATGGGTTGTATTAGCCCATTTTCATGCTGCTGATTAAGACATACCTGAGACTGGGCAACTTACAAAAGAAAGAGGTTTAATTGGACTTACAGTTTCATGTGGCTGGGGAAGCTCACGATCATGGCGGAAGGTGAAGTGCTCATCTCACTTGGCAGCAGACAAGAGAAGAGAGCTTGTGCAGGAAAACTCCCCCTTATATAACCATCAGATCTCATGAGACTTATTCACTATCATGAGAACAGCCCAGGAAAGACCTGACCCCATGATTCAACTACCTCCCACCAGGTAACTCCCACAACACATGGGAATTCAAGATGAGATTTGAGTGGGGACACAGCCAAACCATATCATTCTGCCCCCGGCCACTCCCAAATCTCATGTCCTCACATTTAAAAACCAATCATGACTTCCCAACAGTCCCCCAAAATCTTAACTCATTTCAGCATGAACTCAAAAGTCCACAGTCTAAAGTCTCTTCCAAGACAAAGCAAGTCCCTTCTGCCTATGAGCCTGTAAAATCAAAAGCAAGTTAGTTACTTCCTAGATATAATGGAAGTACAGGCATTGGGTAAATACACCCATGCCAAATGGGAGAAATTGGCCAAAACAAAGGGGTTACAGGCCCTATGCAAGTCTGAAACCCAGCAGGGCAGTCAAATCTTAAAGCTCCAAAATTATCTCCATCGACTCTGTGTCTCACATCCAGGTCACACTGATATAAGAGGTGGGCTCCCAGGGCCTTGGGCAGCTCTGCCCCTTTGGCTTTGCAGGATATAGCCCCCCTCCTTGCTGCTTTCACAAGCTGGTACTGCATGTCTGTGGCTTTTCCAGGCATATGGTGCAAGCTGTCACTTGCTCTACCATTCTGGGGTCTAGAGTACAGTGGCCCTCTTCTCACAGCTCCCCTAGGCAGTGCCCCAGTAGGGAATCTGTGAGGAGGCTCCAATCCCACATTTCCCTTCCACACTGCCCTAGCACAGGTTCTCCATGAGAACACCACCCCTGCAGCAAACTTGCCTGGGCTTCCAGGCATTTCCATACATGTTCTGAAATCTAGGCAAAGGTTCCTAAACCCCAATTATTGACTTCTGCACACTCGCAGGCTCAACACCATGTGGAAGCTGCTCAGGCTTGGGGCTTGCATCCTTTGAAGCCACAACCCAAGCTCTACATTGGGCCATTTCAGCCATAGCTAGAGTGGCTGGGACACAGGGCACCAAGATTCTGGGCTGCACACAGCACAGGGACTCTGGGCCTGGCCCATGAAGCCATTTTCTCTTAGGCCTCTGGGTCTGTGATGGGAGGGGCTGCTGTAAAGACCTCTGACATGCCCTGGAGACACTTCCCCATTGTTTTGGTGATTAACATTCGGCTTCTCGTCACTTGTGGAAATTTCTGCAACTGGCTTGAATTTCTCCTCATAACATGGGTTTTTCTTTTCTATCACATTGTCAGGATGCAATTTTTTGAACTTTTATGCTCTACTTCCTTTATAAAACTGAAGGTCTTTAACAGCACCCAAATCACCTCTTGAATTCTTTGTTGTTCAGAAATTTCTTCCACTAGATACTCTAAATCATCTCTCTCAAGTTCAAAGTTCCACAAATCTCTAGAGCAGGAGAAAAATGCCAACAGTCTCTTTGCTAAAGCATAAGTCACCTTTGCTCCAGTTCCCAACAAGTTCCTCATCTCCATCTGAGACCACCTCAGCCTAGATTTCATTGTCTATATAATTATCAGCATTTTGGTCAAAGCCATTCAACAAGTCTCTAGGTAGTTCCAAACTTTCCCATATTTTTTTGTCTTCCGAACCCTCTAAACTGTTCCAACCTCTGCCTGTTACCCAGTTGCAAAGTTGCTTCCACATTTTTGGGTATCTTTTCAGCAGCACCCCACTCTACTGGTACCAACTTGCTGTATTAGTCTGTTTTCATGCTGCTGATAAAGACATACGCAAGACTGGGCAATTTACAAAAGAAAGAGGTTTAATTGGACTTACAGTTCCACGTGGCTGGAGAAGCCTCACAATCATGGTAGAAGGTGAAAGGCACTTATCACATGGTGACAGACAAAAGAAGAGAGCTTGTGCAGGGAAACTCCCCCTTATATAATCAGCAGGTCTCATGAGACTTATTCACTATCATGAGAACAGCACAGGAAAGACCTGAACCCATGATTCAATTACCCAGGTCCCTCCCACAACACGTGGGAATTTAAGATGAGATTTGGGTGGGGACAGAGCCAAACCAAGTCATGGGATAATTGTATAAATATAAATTTACTAAAACTGACCTAATTGTTCTCTCAAAATGGGTAAATTTTATGGTGTGTAAAGTACCTCAATAAAGCTGATTTAAAAAAACAAAATCAAAAATCATAAGCCTTCTTCTAAACTTCCTAAGCCAGAAATCTCTGGCACTATTTTTTTTTAATGTGGAAAAATACACCTAACATAAAATTTTCCATTTTTATCATTTTAAGTATACAGCTCAGTGGCATTTAGCACATTCATACTGTTATAGAATCATGATGATTATCCATCTCCAGGATATTTTTAGCATTTCAAACTGAAATTCTGTACTTATTAGACAATAATCCCAAATTTCCTGCTGCCCCAGCTCTTGGCAGCCATTCTACTTCTATTTCTAAGAATTTGACTGCTCTAGGTACTTCATGTAAGTGGAACCATACAGTGTTTGTCTTCTGGTGTCTGGTTGTTTCACGCACCATAATGCCTTCTGGGTTCATCAATGTTGTGGTATGTGTCAGAATTTCCTTCCTTTTATGGAATGATTTTTGATTCCATTGTATGTATTTCCATTTCATTTATTCATGCATCTGGCAATGAACATTTGGGTTGTTTCTACCCTTTGCTTATTGTGAATAATACTGCTAAGAGCATTGTTGTACCTTGGTACTGTTTTTATAATTTGTATTTTTTCTTTGAGGGGAAGGGAATCAATGGTTTTAATTATATTTTCAAAGGGGTTTGTGATACAAAATTCTAGCTGTGTAACCGACTATAGGAGACATAAATAAAGGCTTCATGCCTTCATTTCCTGGCTGAGGGATCAGTCTAGCAATTCAGAACGGATCATATATGTACTATATCAAGTACTTATCATATATTTACTAGAATTAAGCAACAACACATAGATAATGATGATCATCCTACAGTTCTTCAACATGTACCAGGCTCTATACTAGGGACTTCTTATCCCTTATAACATTTAGTTCTTAGGATACACTTCTCATCCTCACTTTTGAGGCAATGGGGAGTTCAATAATTTACACACAGTCAGTAGAGATTTTTTAGTCAAATTCAGCTCTTTCTAGCCCAAAGGTTATGTTCACAACCACTTTGCAATACTGTCTCTAGAGAGAGATTCCATTGACTCACTTGAATAGTTTGAAAATGGCTATAAGTTGGCAATGCATTTTAGGAAAGACTGGTGCTTTGATTCAAGAAACAAAGCAAACACTCCTCACACTTTAGAGTATAATTAGCAGAATCTAATAGCTAATAGGAAGGCTAAGAACTCAAGCAGTGATTATGTTTTAGATCTGATTTGGGATTCTCTTGTGCAAACAATAAGCCTTTTGGAATCAATCCAGTTCTATTTAAACTAAATCTTCTTATACTTATTTGTATTTTCCTGCCCACATCTAGAGCAGACAGAAAAGACCACTTTACCATAGCAACAAAGCCTGCATGGTCTTTGGCCATCACTCTTTTCTTAGTAATTCTCTCTCAGTGAATCCTAGGCAGGTGTCAGGAGAGGGGATATAAGAATATGCGTGTTTCCATCCTTAATTCAAAGCAGGATTTCCCACCAAATCATTCACAATGGCCTGGAAGCAAGTCAGGCGGTTCTTTCACAAACAGAGATTTTGCTCAGATGCAAATAAATGTCTTCTAGGGATAGATTTGTGTTGCCAGCCCTGACAGCTGCGTTCTCACCTGGGTTTTCAAATAACTCTCTTGGCTGCAGCTAAGTGATTCTCCTATTAAAATGGAGACACCTGCATTTCCAGGCATTGTTTTCTGTTGCTTCATTTTCTATTAATAGAGACTTTGGAGACAAACACTAAGAAAGAAAATACCACTCAAGTATTGAGCTTTGTCCACAAATCTGATCAAAAGGCAATTTGGAAAGTAAAGCAGAACAGGGATTGAATAGATATGACTGATAAAAGTAACATGGGTCACCATGAGTCTTTCTTAACTGCGGTAGATTTGCATGCCATTGTACTAAGACAGGCCTCCTGTGTTTAAAGCTTGTCACTTCCAAGTTGGACTCCTCTTTCTGTAAGGGCAGCACTTGGGTTCCCATTACCTTTGTGTCACATCAGTCCTCAAACAAACGAATGATATTTTGGCAACAATATTTCCATTTACTCTTTGCAATGTCATCTGGAGTAAAATATTATTTAGTTTTCCCACTTTTAGTGGCATTAAGATTAATAAGTAGTGACATTTTGCTGCTATGGACTGAAGATAGACACATAAATATCTCAACAGAATAACAACTGTGGGCTAATGGAAGACTGTGCTTTTCATAAACTCATGGATGAGTTAACAGAACCTTGTTGATTTAATCCTAGGCCTATGAAAAGTATTAAGATGGATGCTCCCAGAAGGCAAAGGGATAGAAACTTGTACTGTGAGATGAAGAGAGAACTTGTCAAAGGTGATATCTTGCTCATTAGAAAGGGACAGTCTTTGAGATATAATGTGGAAAAGACATGTACTTCCTTTGCACACTGTGCCAGGCAGTACCTGGACCTCAGATTGTCTATGGTTCTCTGGAGCTTGTGGAGGATGGGCACTAGGTATCACATTCTTGAGAGCTGTGGGAAGGATCCACGTAGTAAATTCGTATTGGAGCCAGCATCTCTGTGTGCTTAATAATTACAATCATGGGCCTCCTTGCTGACTCTCACCTGGACTGCATAATCTCAGAGTCTTTGTTCTACTGTGGGAGGAAGGAGCTACCAAAAAATTTGTATTGCACATCTTAAGAACTTTGGTGAATGAGAACTTAGAAGTAGATTTTACTTGATTTAGTGGATATGTGATCATTATAGCAAACATTTTATAATGTGCCGGTAATTGTTCTAAGCACTTATATTTACAAACTAAATTCTCACATTTCACATAGAGGAAAATGTACTTGCCAGTTGTGCTAGTTAACCTCTCAGTGCCTCCAAGTCAGGATTTGGAACCCAAGCAGTGCAACTGTAAAATGTCTCTCATTCAGGTAGGGCATGATTTACATTAATTGCAAGCTTAAGAAAAAGGAAGGGTGATGAATGCTTGATGAGCTATTCCCCCAAATACACACACTCACACACACCCATTTTGTTCAGGGGACTCGCTATGCTTCTGTTGATTTACCTTTAGGTAATATTAGGAATAATGCTGAGTTTGATAAATATGTACTGCATTGGGCTCAGGTGCATTGAAAGTCTTTATTGCACCACTAGCGGTTAGAAGAGAGTGACTTGGAGATACAGAAGAATGAATTTATCTTTCTACTTTATTCTTTCTTTTCCCCACATCTATGTTCTTGTCCCTCATCTGGACACTCGCCTAGTCTAGACTGTTGGGAATGACAGCTAGGTGTGACAGAATATTTTTACACCTGTTTAGCCTAGTAGGTTCTGATAGTCATGTATTTCTTGGAAATGGAATTTGACATAGAGGGAGTAAGATTGAGTTTCTTCTTTTAGGCAATACATGTGTATTTCCTCTTCTTACTTTTGCTCACCTGTTTTTCTCCCAACATTTCCTGAGTAGAAGCCAGTCCAGCCCCCAAACAACAGCTCAACTATTCCAGACATACCCCTGCCCTCTTGCAAACAGCTCACACTCAAGCAAACAGCACAGCCTGGGAGGTTTGCGGATTTGTGGATTGCCACTGGACCCTGTCCAAACCCCATTAGCCTGTGCCCAAGAAGGTCTAATGGGATCTACTGTCACATTGCATATGATTTATTATACCTGAGCTTTTTAAGAGCAAGAAAGGCATTCCTCTTTTCCTCTCTTTCACCCTGTGATTTCCACTCCATTACTGAGGTCAGTTCATGTGGCCTGCCCAAAAGAAAAATTGGTAAAAATGGACAGTGTTTTCTCCACAGCACCCTCAGTTGCCCTTTCATCTTCTCGCTCCTCCATCTTGCAACCCATACTCTTCTTCTCCTTCCGTCTCATTCTCATTCACGTCAATCTTGTTTTTTCTTTCTTTTTTTTTTTTCTCTTCTTCCTGTCCCAGTACCTTCCTTTTAGACTGGGAATACTATATGGCTAAATAAATATCTTGTCAATCCTTCAGACTCTCCTTCGTTTTAGTTTTCTTTTAAATAAAAATAGAATTCTGTAAGAACTGATTTGGTACCTGAGTTTTTGAAGTTGTTATAATAAGAACAGATCTGAAAAGATCTGAGAGGAATGAAAACATCAGTTAAGAGGCTTCTGTCATAATCCAAGGAAGAGTAGATAGTGGCTTGAGCAAATGGGCACTGGAAAACACAGAGACATTTACATATGATAGTGAAGCAAGACAGTCATAGGAGGAAACTCTTGCTTAGGAAAACAAAAGTGGCAATTTAGGATTGTCCATTTCTAAAATGATAGGAATTTAACTACAGCTAGTGTCATTTCTACTCGTAGCGAAAAGCAATGGTACTGACACTTTTCATGCAGCTGCCTCTGGAAAGTCAGAAAAAAAGGCAAACGCACCACATATGAATAATGAGGCAGCCTTCTGGTCCCAGTAGCAACATAAATTTATAATCTTAAAAGCCTGCTTAAGGGGGAAATATACTTTTGGTATTATAGGACTAGAATTTTAAACTAATTACTGAAAGATGTGTTTCAGGTAATAGAAAACGGTCTTAAGGTTTTGAGATTATAAATAATCAACTGGATTACAATATAGTAACAATGATATCTAATTTGGGTTATAAAACATAATAGCTCTAAAAGATTAGAAAAGGAATAATTGCTAAGTTATAATAATAAGAATAGTTAATATGTTAACTTATAGTTCAGAGACATTAATTGACCTTATACTTTTAGTAAAATATGCATGTATTTAGAAACTACTCAAAGAATGGAACTAGTGCATGGCTTATGAAACAATAGAGGAACAAACTCTACCATTGCCTCTGAAATAAAATGAATAAAGCTTTATCTTCTTTATATCCTTATTTCACAAGTGATTAATAAAGGAAACCAGCCAGGCTGAGCTCTCATTTGTGGTGAGGCTGAACTTGAATTATAACTCACAGAGGACATTAAGTCAAAGAAAGTCTTCCCAATCCCAAATCTCAAAACCAGAGGAAACAAGCCACCATACTTGATAGCAAAAATAATAAACAGCATAATTTTAACCCCAAGAGTCTTGTTTATTAGAATATACATATATAAAATGTAAATAATAGTTAAAATAATTAAACTGGGCATTGAAAACATGAATAAGGAATGATAGCTTTGAAAATAACTCTAAAAAGATTATAGAAAAGATAAATTTTATTATTAAAATTTTATAAATCAATAGATTATTTAAATAGTAGATTCTGACATTCTATGGTAATTCTGAAATAGTTGGTGAAGTATAAAACAGATCTAGGGAAAGTATCACAATTTTGTACAGAGATCAAGAGATACAAGATGGGAAAGATTAAATAAGGAGATGGAGGAA
Source organism: Hylobates moloch (assembly GCF_009828535.3). Taxonomy (NCBI): domain Eukaryota; kingdom Metazoa; phylum Chordata; class Mammalia; order Primates; family Hylobatidae; genus Hylobates; species Hylobates moloch. The sequence continues at coordinate 100,763,765 of NW_026652286.1, forward strand.
ATGATGAGAAGCACTATCAAATAGTTGATCAAAGGTGAAGATTTTCTATGACAAAAAGCATATTTGATGAGAAAAGGATTAAAAATGTCTAGAAAAGATGGAAAATAAAAACAAAAACAAAAACAAGCCCTGAGCTTTGAGATGCTCAATGAATCCTAATAAGGATAAAAAAGACAATAAATCTGGTAAAATTGCAAAACACAAAAAAACAAAAAGAAGATATTAAAGTCTACCAGCATAAAAAGATAGATTGTCTATAAAGAAAGAACAGACTCATCCCTGACTTCTTAATAGCAATTGTGGTAAAAGCAGGAAAATTATGCTTTCAACATTCTGAGAGAATCTCAACTAATCATTGAATAAAGAGAGTGGAATAAAGACATTTGTATTAAAACAAAAAACAACAGAGTTGACACAAATGACTCACATCTAAGTAACTTTTGCAGGATATGCTTCAGGTAGAAGAAAATGATATTAAAGCAAGTTTTGAGATATAAGAAAAAATAATAAATTGGCATATTATGTATGCATATACGTAGAAATTCCTTAAAGAACAGAACTAGTATGTGGCTTATCAAACAGTAAAGGGGCAAAACGGAATATAAACATTCAATAAGTACTTACAAAGACAGAAAAGAAATATGAAATCAGGGCTATAGAGAAAACAAAAATATTTAGAAATATTTCACACATAAACATACACACATAAAACATACAATTATAGCAATTATGAACAGATTAAACTTTCTAGTTAAAAGAAAGAATATCAAACTTGTTTAAACCAATCTAACTATGTGCTGCCCTAAAAGAAATTATTCTAAAATATAAGAACACATAAAGGTTATAAAGAAGAGAATAGAAAAATAAATATCAGATATATATTACTTTAAAAATATAATGCAATACTATTTAATAATAGAATTTAATAATAGTCTTACACTTTAAGCCAAAAATATAGTGATCTAAAGACAACCACTAATCAATTTTTTAAGAGTTTTATTTACCAGCGTATTTACTAGTACCTAAATTTTGTGTGCATATAATAAAAGAGCCTCAAAATATATAAAGTAAAAAGCTACTTTTTAGAAGAAATTTACAAGCTTTCAAAAAGAGTAAATATTTTAACATCTCTCTTAATAATTAATTGACCAATAAGATAAGTGAAAATATTAAGGACTTATTTTCAGTATTCTTAAAAGAAATTCCAACCAAGAATTTCATATCCACCAAATTAAGATTCATAAGCAAAGGAGAAATAAAATATTTTCTAGTAAGCAAGCACTAAGGGAATTTATTACCATTAGACCAAACTTACAAGAGATCCTTAAGGGAGTTCTAAACATGGAAACAAAAGAATGATAACCTTTTACCACAAACACACACTTAAGTACATAGACCACATAACCTATACAACAAACACACGATAGAAACTAAAAATCAGCCAGCCAACAAATTTACAATCTACCTCACATATCAATATTAACCTTGAATATAAGTAGTCTAAATGCCCCACATAAAAGGCATATAATGGAAACTTGAATTAAAAAAAACAAGATCTATCCATCTTCTATCTTCAAGAGATTGAGCTCACGTGTAATAACTCACATAGGCTCAAAATGAAGTGTTGGAAAAGATCTACCACGCAAACAGAAAATAAAAAAGAGCAGGGGTTGCTATTCTTATATTAGATAAAATAGACTTTAAACTAACATCAGAAAAAAAAGAATTACATAATGATAAAGCGTTCAATTCATATACTCTCAATATATACACACCCAATATTGGAGCAATTAAGATTCATAAAATAAATACCTCTAAACCTATAAAAAGGCCTAGAAAGCTACACAATAATGATGTGGTATTTTAACACCCCACTGACAGCATTACAGGGATCATTAAGGCAGAAAACTGACAAAGTCTGGACTTGAACTCAACACTTGATCAGTTAGAGCTAAGAGACATCTATAGAATACTCCACCCATCAATTGCAGAATATACTTTCTTCTCATCAGCACACAGAACATAACTCAGGATTAACTACATGCTTGGCCATAAAGCAAGTCTCAATACATTCAAAAAAATTAAAAGTATAGCAACCATAATGTCTGAGCACATTGGAATAAAAATAGAAATCAATACCAAGAAGAACTCTCAAAACAATAAAGTTACATGGATATAAAAACAACTTGCTCCTGAATGATTCTGGAATAAAAAGTGAAATCAAGGCAGAAATCAACAAAAAAAAATTTCAAATAAATGAAAACAGAAAGACAACATACTAAAATCTCCAGGATACAGAAAATGCAGTATTAAGAGGGAAGTTATAGTGCTAAGCTCAAAAAGTTAAAAAGTCCCAAGTTAATTAACTAACGTCATGCCTAGAGGAGTCAGAAAAATGAGAAAAAGTTAACTCCAAAGCTAGCAAAAGATGTGAAATATATAAATCAGAGCAAAACTGAATAAGATTGAGACTCAGCAATCCATACAAAAAGTAAATGAAACCACAAGTCAGCTTTTTGAAAGGAGAAACAAAACTGATAGACCACAAGCTATATTGACAAAGAAAAAAAGAGAGAAGATCCAAATAAGCACAACCAGAAATGATAAATGTTATGTAACAAATGATCCCACAGAAATACAACAGATCTTCAAGACTATGATGAACACCTCTATGCCCACAAACTAGAAAGTCTGGACAAAATGAATAAATTCCAGCAAAAGTAAAACCTCCCAAGATTGAACCAGGAAGAAATGGAATCCCTGAACAAACCAGTAACAAATTCCAAAATTGTTTCAGTAATAAAAAACACCTACAAAGAAAAAGCCCAGGACCAGATGGATTCACAGCCAAATTCAACCAGATGTATAAAAAGAGATGGTATCGTTTCTACTAAAACTATTCCAAAAAAACTGAGGAAGAGGGACTTCTGCCTAACTCATTCTATGAAGCCAGCATCATCCTGATACTAAAACCTGGCAGAGACATAACATAAAAAAGAAAACTTCAGGTCAATAACCTTGATGATCATAGATGCAAAAATTCTCAACAAAATATTAGCAAAACAGCCAGGTGCGGTGGCACACACTGGTAGTCCCAGGTACTCAGGAGACTGAGGTAGGAGGATAGGTTGAACCTGGGAGGCAGAGGTTGCAGTGAGCTGAGATCACACCACTGCACTCCAGCCTGGGCAACAGAGAGAGACTCTGTCTCAAAAACAAAACAAAACAAACAAACAAAAAACCTCTAAATATTAGCAAGCCAAATCTAGCACCACATCAAAGAGTTAATCCACCACAATCAAGTAGGCTTTATCCCTGGGATGCAAAGGTGGTTCAACATACACAAACCAATAAATGCAATTCACCACAAAAACCGAGTTAAAAACTAAAACCATATGACCATCTCAAAAAACACAGAAAGCTTCCAATAAAATCCAACATCCATTTTCATGATAAAAACCATTAACAAACTAGGTATCAAAGAAACATACCTCAAAATAATAAGTACCATCTATGGTAAACTCACAGCCAACATCATACTGAGTGGGTAAAAACTGAAAGCATTATCTTCGAGAACTGGAACAAGACAAACATGCTCCCTCTCATCATTCCTATTCAAAATGGTACTGAAAGTGATAGCCAGAGCAATCAGGCAAACGAAAGAAATAAAAGGCAACCATATAGGAATATAAGAAGTCAAACTATCTCTCTTCACTGATATGATTTTTTATGCTTATTGGCCACATGTATGTCTTCTTGTGAAAAATACCTGTTCATGTCCTTTGTCCAATTTTTAAGGGGGTTGTTTGTTTGTTTGTTTTTTCTGGTTAATTTGTTTAAGTTTCTTTTAGATCCTGGATATTAGACCTTTGTTGAATGCATAGTTTGCAAATATTTTCTCCCATTCTTTATGTTGTCTGTTTACTCTGTTGATGGCTTCTTTTGCTTTGCAGTTCTTTATTTTAATTAGGCCCAAATTGTCAATTTTTGTTTCTGTTGCCATTACTTTCAGCATCATGAAATCTTTGCCAGGGCCTATGTTCAGAATGGTATTTCCTAGGTTATCGTCCAGAGTTTTTTTAAATTTTAGAGTTTGCATTTAAGTCTTTAATCAGCCTTGAGTTGATTTTTGTATATGGTGTAAGAAAGGGGTCCAGCTTCAATCTTCTGAATATGGCTAGCCAGTTATCTCAACACCATTTATAGAATAGGAAGCATTTTCCCATTGCTTGTTTTTATCAACTTTGTCAAAGATCAGATGGTTGTATGTGTATGGCATTATTGCTGGGCTCTCTATTCTGTTCCACTGGTCTACATGTCTGTTTTTGTACAAGCACCATGCTGTTTTCATTACTGTAGCCCTGCAGAATAGTTTGAAGTTGGATAGTGTGATGACTTCAGCTTTATTCTTTTTGCTGAGAATGGTCTAGGCTATTTGAGATCTTTTAAAATTGTTTGGTTCTATATGAATTTTCAAATAATTATTTCTAATTCAGTGAAGAATGTCATTGGAGGTTTGATAAGAATAATATTAAATCTATAAATTGCTTTGGGCTGTATGGCCATTGTAAAGATAACGATTCTTCCTATCCATAAGCATGGAATAATTTTTCATTTATTTGTGTCATTTCTTTTAGCAGTTTTGTAGTTCTCTTTGTAGAGATTGTTTACCTCCTCATTTAGCTGTATTCCTAGGTATTTTATTCTTTTTTTGCTACTGTTTATGTGATTGCATTCTTGATTTGGCTTTCAGCTTGGACACTGTTAGTGTATAGAAATGCTACTGATTGGCCAGGCATGGTGGCTCAAGCCTGTAATTCCAGCAATTTGGGAGGCCAAGGTGGGCAGATCACAAGGTCAGGAGTTCAAGACAAGGCTGGCTAATATAGTTAAACCCCATCTCTACTAAAAATACAAAAAGTAGCCAGGTGTGGTGGCAGGCACCTGTAGTCCCAGCTACTCAAGAGGCTGAGGCAGGAGAATTGCTTAAACCCGGGAGGTGGAGGTTGCAGTGAGCCAAGATTGCAGTACTGCACTCCAATGTGGGTGACAGAGTGGGACTCCATCAAAGAAAGAAAGAAAGAAAGAAAGAAAATAAATAAATAGAGAAAGAGAAAGAGAGAAAGAAGGAAATAAAGGAAAGAGAGAGGGAAAGAGAAAGAAAAGAGGGAGAAAGTAGAAAGAAAGGAAGGAAGAAAAAGAAAGAGAAATTCTACTGATTTTTGTGCATAGACTTGTAGCCTGAGACTTTGCTGAAATTGTTTATCAGATCTATAAACTTTCAGGCAGAGACTATGGAATTTTCTAGTATAGAATCATGTCTGCAAACAGATATTTGACTGCCTCTCTTCCTATTTGGATGCCTTTTATTTATTTGTCTTGCCTGATTGCTCTGGCCAGGACTACCAATAACAGGTTGAATAGAAGTGGTGAGAGTGGGCATCCTTGTCTTGTTCTAGTTTTCAAGAAGAAAGCTTATAGCTTTTGCCCATTAAGTTTGTTGCTGGCTGTAGGTTTGTCATAAGTAGCTCTTATTATTTCGAGGTATGTTTCTTCATTGACTAGTTTTTTAGGGGTTTTAACATGAAAAGCTGTTGAATTTTATCAAAAGCCTTTTCTGCTTTTACTGAGAAAATTATAAGGTTTTTTGTTTTTAGTTCTGTTTATGTGATGAATCACATTTTTGCATATGTCGACCAATCTTGCATCTCAGGGATAAAGCCTACTTGATTGTGGTGGATTAGCTTTTTCTTGTGCTTCTAGATTCGATTTGCTGGAATTGTTCATGTTTATCAAGGATATTGGCCTGAAGTTTTATTTTTATGTTGTGTCTCTGCCAGGTTTTGGTATCAGGATGATGCTGACCTCAAAGGACAAACTAGGGAGAAGTCACTCTTTCTCAATTTTTTGGAATAATTTCAATTGGAATTCTACAAGCTCTTCTTTATATATCCGGTAGGATTTTGCTGTGAACTTATATGGTCCTGGACTTTTTCTTGTTGGTAGGCTTTTTATTGCTAAATCTATTTTAGAAGTTGTTATTGATCTGTTCAGGAATTCCATTTCTGCCTAGTTCAATCTTGAGATGTTATGTATTCTCAGGAATTTATTTATTTCATCTGGGTTTTCTAGTTTGTGTGCATCAAGGTGTTCACAGTAGTCTTTTGAGATTTTTTGTATTTCTATGGGGTTGGTGGTAATGTCCCCTTTGTCATTTCTGATTGAGTTTATTTAGATCTTCTCTCTCTTTTTTCTTTATTAGTGTAGCTAGTAGACTACTAGACTAATAAAGCTACTAGACTAGAAGCTAGTACACTACTAGACTAATAAAGCTGAATTCTGTATTCAATAAATAAACACATACTGTATTCACTGATCTTTTGTATGCTTCTTGAGTCTAAAATTCCTTCAATTCAGCTCTGATTTTGTTTATTTTTGTTTTCTGCTCACTCTGGGGTTGGTTTGCTCTTGTTCCTCTAGTTTCTGTAGGTGTGATGTTACATTGTTAATTTGAGATCTTTCTGCTTGTTTGAATGAGTGCTTAGCATCATAAACTTTCCTCTTAACACTGCTTTAGAGGTATCCCAGAGATTCTGGTATATTGTATCTTTGTTCTCATTAGTTTCAAATCATTTCTTGATTTCTGCCTTGATTTCATTGTTTACTCAGTAGTCATTTAGGTGCAGGTTGTTTAATTTCCATGTAACTGTGTGATTTTAAGTGATTTTCTTAGTATTAATTTCTATTTTTATGGTGCTGTGGTCTGAGAGCATGCTTGGTATGATTTTACTTTTTTTGAATTTTCTAAGGATTGTTTTATGGCCAATTATGTGGTCTGTTTTAAAGCACATCCATGTGCAGATGAGAAGAATGTATATTCTATTGTTGGGGGGTTGAAGAGTTCTGTAGGTGTCTATGAGATTTATTTGGTCCAGTTTTGTGTTCAAGTCCTTAATATCTTTGTTAGTTTTCTGCTTGATGATCTGTCTAATACTGTCAGTGGGGTGTTGAAGTCTCCCACTATTATTGTGTGGGAGTCTAAGTGTCCTTGAATGTCTCTAAGAAGTTGCTTTATGAATCTGGGTGCTCCTGTGATGGATGCATATATATTTATGGTAGTTAAGTCTTCTTGTCAACTTGAACTCTTTACACCATTACCCTTCTTTGTCTTTTTTTATCTTTGTTGGTTGAAAGTCTGTTTCATCTGAAATTAGGATTGCAACCCTGTTTTTTTCTGCTTTTCATTTGCTTGGTAGATGTTTTTCGATTCTTTTACTTTGAACCTGTGGGTGTCATTGCATGTGAGATGAGTCTCTTGTAGACAGCATATAGGTGGGTCTTGCTTCTTTATCCAACTTGCCATTCTGTGCCTTTTAAATGGGGCATTTAGCCCCTTACATTAAAAGTTGATATTGATATGTGCAAGTTTGATCCTGTCATTGTGTTGTTAGCTGGTTATTATGCAGAATTAACTGTGTGGCTGCCTTATAGTGTCAATGATCCATGCACTTAAGTGTGTTTTTATGGTGGCTGGTAATGGCCCTTTTTTTCCCATATTTAGCACTCCCTGAGGACCTTTTGTAAGGCAGTTCTGATGGTAAAAATTCTCTTAGCGTTTGCTTGTCTGAAAAAGACCTTATTTCTCTTTCACTTATGAAACTTAGTTTGGCTGCATATAAAATTCTTCACTGGAATTTCCTTTCATTAAGAATGCTGAATATATAGACACCCCCAATGTTTTCTGGCTTGTAGGATTTCTGCTCTTAGATCGGCTGTTAGCCTGATGGAGTTTCCTGTGTAGGTGACCTGCCCCTTCTCTCTAGCTGCCTTTAACAGTTTACTTTCATTTCAACCTTGGAGAATCTAATGACTGTGTGTCTTGGAAATAATTGTCCTCTATAGTATCTAACAGGGGTTCTCTGGATTTGAATATTGACCCCTCTAGTGAGATTGGGGAAATTTTTGTGGATGATATCTTCAAATGTGTTTTCCAAACTGGTTACTTTCTCCCACTTCTCCTACAGGGACACCAGAAAGTCATAGATTTGGTTTCTTTACATAATCCCATATTTCTCTAAGTTTTATTCATTATTCTTTATTATTTTTTCTTTATTTTTATCTAACTGAGTTATTTTGGAGAACCGGTCTTTGAGCTCTGAGATTCTTTTCTCAACTTGGTCAATTCCACTGTTAATAATTGTGATTGTATCATGAAATTCCTGAAGTGAGCTTTTAAACTTTATCAGCTCAGTTTGGATCTTTCTTAAAATGATCATTTTGTTTTTCATCTCCTGTATCATTTTATTGTTTTTATTAGATTGCTTGGATTGGGATTCAACTTTCTCCTAGATGTCAGTGATCTTTCTTCCTATCCATATTCTGCATTCTATTTCTGACATTTCACCTATTTCAGCATGGTTAAGAACTATTGTTGGAGAACTAGCGCAGACATTTAGACGTAAGAAGACACCCTGGCTTTTTGATTTGCCAGAGTTCTTGCACTTTTGTTTTCTCATCTGTGTGGGCTGATATTCTTTCAATCTTTGAAGTTGCTGTAGTTCCAATAGTTTTTTTTTCTTTTATCTTCTTTGATGCCCTTGAGGGTTTGTGATATAAGGCAGGTTTAATCAACTGGCTTTGATTTTTGTCTGCTCTTGCGTCTTGTGAAACCCCCCTACGATTACTGTCTCCAAGACTGCATTCCTTTTTTGGGTGCTCTTGTCCAAGGGTGTATCCTTGTTGAGTCAGGCCTAATCTGCTGCCTGAGTGCTTCCTCAGGGAAAAGAGGGGTTGCAGCTGCCCACAGAGTTCACACAGAAATGGGACTGCTGAGCTGGAAACATTAGTGGGTGTAGCTAATCTGGCTATGAAAGACTAGGTGAGTGGAGTTGCCTGCCTGGCCATCTGGGTATTTCCCAGGCAGCATGAGGCTGCACTCCTCAACAAATTCAAGCAGAAGTCAGACCACTGGAGTGGAAGATCTAGAAGATGTGGCTGGTTGGCTATGAGAAGTAGGACTGGGTGGAGTCACCTGCTCTGCCATTGGGAGTTTCTCAGGACAACAGGAGGCTGAGCCCACTGGCTAAGTTTAGACAGAAGTGGGACCACTGGCCTGAAAGCTCTAGCAGGTATTTCCCACATGTAACCAGTAGCAGGGGTAGATCTAGTCACCTGCTCTGCCATCCCAGTGCTCTCCAGGACAACAGGAGGCTGTACCCACTGGCTGAGTTCACACAGAAACGGGACTGCTAGACTAGAAACCTTAGCCAGAATTGCCTGCCTGGCTACTAGCAGTGGGAATGGGTGGGGTAACTCACCCTGCTGTCTGGGTGTTTCCCGGGACAATGGGAGGCTTTCCCCACTGGCTGCATTAAGGCAGAAGAGGGATCACTGAGCTGGAAGTTCTAGAATGAGTTGCCTGCCTGGCTACTAATTGCAGGGGTGGGTGGGGTTGCCCACCCTGCTCTCTGGATGATGTTTCCTGGGACAACAGGAGGTTGTGCCCTCTGTCTGAGTTCACATAGTAGTAGGACGGCTGGGCTGGCAGCTCCAGCAGGGATTGCCTCCCTAGCTACCTGTAGTGGCAGTTATGAAGTTGTCTGCCCTACTGTCTGGGTGTTTGCCAAGACAACAGGAGGCTGTGGCTGCCAGCCGAGTCCAGGGAGAAGTGGGACAACTGAGCTGGAATCTCTTGCTGAGCCCTGTCCAGGAAAGGGCCATTGTGACTGTGGCCTCTGTTGGGGCTATGGCACTGGTATTGGTCTGCTCTGGGGCTCAAGTCTTGTAGAGGTTCTTTTGGATTGGAGAGTTTCTCCTGCAAAACATCGAGGTGGCTCTCTGTCTCAGTCTAGAAACATGGTGGGTGAGTGTAACGGGGCCAAGAGGATTCTCCCATTCTCAGTCTTGCACAGGTCCCTGTGAAGAGTGTGAATCGCCCAGGAGGCTCTCACTCACTCACCCTTTCCTATGTTGTAGGAGTTCTCCTGACTTCATGCTGAACCCAGACAGGCTGGTGCCTAGTTCTACTGCTGTCTGCTCTCTGTGTCCCCCTGCTGCCTTGATGAATCCCAATATGATTTCTCAGATGATCAGTCTGCATGGTCAAGGTTCACTATCCATTTTGTTTTCTCTCCATGAAAGTGGCTCTCATGAGCTGCTTCTAGTCTGCCGTCTTGGCCCATCCCTCGAGTATTTTCTTTTATTATTAATGTTATTTCTGTCATCTATGGACCTGGCATTTACATTTAGAACTATACTCTATTTCAAATTGACTAGTATATGGAGTGAGTTCAGGATTACAATTTTTATTTTTACAAATGAAAATACAGTCTTCCAGTAAAATATGGTAAAAATAATTTTCTTTATTGAGTTGACAACTTTGTCGAAAATCAATTAGATATAAATATGAAGCTTTATTTCTGGACTCTTTTTTCAATTCCAGTGATCCATTTATGTAATATTGCACCAAAACTACTGTGTCTTGGTTACTATGGCATTATATTGAATTGAAAATAAGATAAAGTTCTTCAAAGTTGTTCTTTCCACTTTCAAGATTATTCTGTTCTTATATATGCTTTGAATTCCTAAATAAATTCTAAGTTTTCTTATCAAAATGCTAGTATTGGCTGGGTGCAGAGCTTCATGGCTATAACTCTAGCACTTTGGGAGGCCTAAGGGGGCAGATCATTTGAGGTCAGGAGTTTGAGACCAGCCTGACCAACATGGTGAAACCCCATTGGCTCTACTCAAAACTACAAAAATTAGCTGGGTGTGGTGGCAGGTGCCTGTAATCCCAGCTACTTGGGAGGCTAAGGCACTAGAATCACTTGAACTCAGGAGGCACACGTTGCAGTGAGCCAAGATCACAATACTGCACTCCAGCCTGGGTGACACTCCATCTAAAAAAAAAAAGGAAGTATTTTTTTATTAGAATGGTGTTAAATCAATCAAGATGTGCATTCTACATTATGTACGTCTTGATGGTATTGTCTTCTGACCTATGAACACGATATATCAATCCACTTATATATGTCTTCTTTTATTTCTCTCAGCACTATTTTATTTTTCACCTCTTGTATATGTTTTAAGAACTTTTTTGGTATTTGATTTTTATGCTGATGTCAACAGAATTGCTGTTTAAAAATTCATCCTCCAACTGTTGGTTGTTGGGTGTCTTAGGGGTTTTTTGTGCTACTACAATGGAATGCCTGAGGCTGGATAATTTATAAAATCATAATTTTTAATATAGTTCTGAAGCCTGGGAAGTCCATAATCAAGATGCCAGTAGGCTTAGTGTCTAGTGAGGGCTGTTATCTCTGCTTTCAGGATGGTACCTTGTTACTGTGTCCTCTGGAGGTGAAAAAAACTGTGTATTTAAATAGCAGAGGGACAAAAAGGAATGAACTCCCTCCATCAAGCCCTCTTATAACAGTTTTAATTTATTCATGAAGGCGTGGCACTCATGACTTAACTACTTCCCAAAAGGCCATACTATTTAATACTGTTACATTGGACAGTTTTTTCAAGAGATGAATTTTCAATTATAAGGGACACATTCATACTATAGCATTCTTTCCCTGCCCTCCTCCACTAATGTCCTTCTCACTTGCAATGTACCTTCACTTTATCCAAATAGCCTCAAAAGTCTGTACTTGTTCCAACATCAACTCAAAAGTCTAAAATCCAGATTTCCATCTAAGTCAGAAATGGGTGAGCACAAGGCACAATTCATCCAGAGGTAAATTTCTCTTAAGCTATGGGCCTGTGAAATAAGCAAGTTATGTACTTCTAAAATAGAATGGTGATACAGGCATAGAATAGACGTTCCTGTTCCAAAAGGAATAAATAGGCAAGAAGGAAGAGGTAAGAGGTCCCAGCTAAGTTTAAAACCTAACAGGGCTAACAACATTAAATGATAAGGCTGGAGAACAGTCTTTTTGAACTCCATGTCCCACCAAGAGGACACACACGGGTGGGGATGCTCCCCTCCCCTGCAGCTTCACTGACTGCAGCCCATGCTACAGCTCTCAGAGATGGTTAAGTGTCTACAGTCCTCCCAGGCAGGAGTTGCATGTTGGTGGCTCTACAGTTAACAGGCCTTGGGGGTAGTTCTGACCCCACAGTTCTGGACATTGGCCTAGCATGGACTGTATTTGGAGCCGCCACCCCTGCTATATAGTTCTCTGCCTCAGAAAGGCTGTCTGAGATATTCTTTGAAATGTTAAGTAGAGGCAGCCATACTTCCACAGCTTGTGTGCTCTGCATGCCACATAGATGATGCCAAAGTTTAAGGCATGTGCCCTTCAAAGTGGCATCCCAGTCACACCTAGGCCCACCTGCACCACAGCTAAGGGTAGCCAGGAAGTAATACACTGCAATAAAGAGAACAGAGAGCTAAGGTATCACAAGCACCCTAGGAACCTCTCCCAAAACTATTCTGACTCCAAGGTGAGGGAACTCTGGGCCTGTGATGGGCATGGCAGCCTGGAAGAGCTTTCAAATGCCTTTTAGTTCATTCTACTACTTTCTTTATGAATAGTACATGGCTTTCTTCTATTTATACTAATCTTTTTTTATAAAATGATCTCATGTCTACATCCTTGGTTTCCTTTCCTAAGCGCACATTTTTTTTTTTTCTTTACATGGCCAGGCTGAGAATTTTCCAAATCTTTACAATCTGCTTCTCTTTTAATTATAAATTTTATCTATCTTTAACTTATTTATTCCAGCCGGGCGCGGTGGCTCACGCCTGTAATCCCAGCACTTTGGGAGGCCGAGGCGGGCGGATCACGAGGTCAGGAGATCGAGACCATCCTGGCTAACACGGTGAAACCCCGTCTCTACTAAAAATACAAAAATTAGCCGGGTGTGGTGGTGGGCGCCTGTAGTCCCAGCCACTCGGAGAGGCTGAGGCAGGAGAATGGCGTGAACCCGGGAGGCGGAGCTTGCAGTGAGCCGAGATCGCGCCACTGCACTCCAGCCTGGGTGACAGCAAGACTCCGTCTCAAAAAAAATAATAATAATAAATTATTTATTCCTTCTTCCCTTTTACTATAAGCAGTTGAAAGAAGCCATGCAGCATCTTAAATGCTTTATTGTTTAGATATTTTGCTGACAAATACACTAGTTAATCACTCTTCAGTTCTTCCTTCCACAGGGTCCTAGGGACACATGTAATTCAACCAAGCTCATTGCCCCTTTTTAACAAGGATGGTTTTATCTCCAGTTTCCAATACCTTGTTCCTCATTTCCACCTAAGACCTCATCAGAATAGCCTTTACTCTCCATATTTCTACCAACATTCTTTTCATGACCACTTAAATAATGTCTAAGAAGACCAGGTTTTCCCTATGTCTCTCTTCTTCTTCTGAGCCCTTGCCAGAATTGTTCTTAATGCTCTGCTCATGGTAATACAAGCTTTTTGTGGCATGAATTTCAAAACAGTTTCACCTTCTACCCATTAACTATTTCCAAAGCTGTAACAACACCCCACTCTTGGAACCAAGTTATTTCTCTGTTTTGTGATAATAAAACAGAGTACCTAAGATTAAATCATTTATAAAACCAGGAATTTATTTTCTCATGGATCTGGAGGCTGGAAAGTCCAAGATCAAAGTGTTAGTAGGTTCAATGTCTGGCAAGGGCTATTCTTTCTGCCTTCAAGTCAGTAGGATTTATAGTGATATCTCTCTTAATTACTAATATTTGTGGTCCATCTTTTCTCTTTTTCAGTTTGAGGGTTTTATCAGTTTTGTTGGTGAACCAACTTTTGACTGTTGACTTTCTTCATTATTTTCTATTTTGTTGAATTTTGTCACCCTTTTATTATTTTTTTATCTCTACTACTTATTTTGGCTTTATTTGCTATTTCTTCTCTTCCTCATCTTTTTCCTTCTCCTTATCCTGCACCTCCTTCCCCTTCTTCTTTTTTCATTTTGTCTAATCTTCTTAACATGAAAGCTCTGAAAAGGGATTTTAAATATTTATTTTTAACCAAATACAGGAACTTAAGCCTACAATTTTTTGTTTACAATATTTTACCTGCATTTCAAAAATTTTGACATTTTGTGTTTTTACTATCATTCTATTCAAAAGAAGGATTTCTTTTGGACTGATGACTTATTTTAATAATATGCTGCTTGATTTTTAGGGATTTAAGTATTTTTTTAAATCTTGTTATTGATTTTCTCTTTAATACTGTCACAGTCAGAAAACATACTCAATAATTTCAGTCTTTTGAAAGGTATTGGTATGTATTTTATGACCTAGTACATGGCCTATCATGGTGAACACTGCATGAAAACTTTCAAATAATGTGGATTTTTCCAGTTTTCTGTAATGTTTTACTCATTTCAATTAGATTGAATTGATTTTTTTCAACTCTTCTGTATATTTCCTGATATTTTTCTACTTTTATAACAAGTAGTTGTTAAAATCTTCATACATAATTGTATATATTTTATGTGTCCGTTTAATTCTTTTTATTTGTTTATATATTTAAATAGTTATTTTGTTTATATATACTTATGAATGTTATAGTTCTTAATGACATATCCTTTTTTAATTTTTAGTAATGTTCTTTGCCTTAAAATTTACCCTTCCTAATGTGAATATAGCTATAACTACTTTTTTTTTTAGTTTAGTATATATAGTATACTGTTTCCACCCTTATATTTTTAGTCTGACTACATTTGTATTTAAAGTGTGGATGTTATAAGCAGTTATCAAGCTGGATCCTGCTTTTGTATCCAGTTGGATACATTGTGTTCTTTCATTGGAATGTAAATTAGAACAATATGGAGGTAATTTTATTTAAAAATTTTCCTTTAATTTAATTATTGATGTGACTTTTGTTAGTATCATCAGTTTCTTGTTTCTCTCTTATTCCTTTTGTGACCCTTCTGTTTTTTGTGGCTTTTGGGTATTTGGTTCTTCTATTGAATTTTTCTTTCTTTTCCTGTTATTTTTGGTGCTTTCTCAACAGAGTCATTATGCATCTTTACATTATCAATATATACCTTCGCATGTTATATTACTTCACAAAAATCTTTCATCAGCATAATTCCTCCCTCATATTGTATTTTGAAATATAAAATTTTCTTTGTATATTTCTGCATCTGCATTATATATGTTTTCTTACGCACCTTCTATAATTTTTATTGTTTTCTCGTTAGCCTGCATTTCTAGTGCTGTTTTCTTTATGATCTAATAGTTATTAGGAGAGTAGGATTTCAGTTTGGTTTTGGTTTTTGTTGTTCATTGTTTCCTTTTAGCTTGAATTTATTGTGGACAGAGAAGGTAACAATATTACTTACTTTGAGAATTATATATATATTTTTAATTGACTATCCACATTTTGTAAATGTTCTATGATGGCTTGAGAAAATGTGAATATTTATTTTAGGTACAATATGTTCATCTCTGCCTTTCAAGTATATTAAATTTATGAGAACCCTATAGTGGCTTAAGTATCTTAGGTCAATAGTACTAATTTTAATGAAAAAAGAGCTATTCTCCTTAATTTCTATATTGATTCCAATTTTTGTTAAATTATTATCAAATAGTAGTAAATAGACATATCCATAGAGAAGTAAAAGACTATTTTAAAATATGTTTTCACCTAATTAATTATTCTATAATATGGGTTTTTTTTTGTTTATTGATAGCTATTACTTACCAAAAGACCGAGATCATGCATACAAACAAAATATAATGCATGGTATCCATAATTTACGTAATTCCTAAACCTTTAATACAAAAAGAGAGAAAAAAATTGAAAAGTAAAATCAATACAAATATTGTACTTTAAGGACATAATATATGTAATTATCAGTGCTATCAACTAACAAATCATAGGCACTTTGAGAGAAAAAGTTAATGGTACATCTTGCAATATAAAACTACCACTATGATTGCATAGTTCTGGTTTCTTCTCTCAGAACTTTGAGTGCCTCTGTAGACCACACAAAGTTAAAATAAGGATGTTAAATAAACCTCCTCATACACAAAAATCTCATCATTCAAATGACTAAATCTAAGAGTTTATCTCAAACCATTTCTATCAGTACGTTACGTACCTGATGTGACAAGGAATTAAAGTAATGTGTGTGCTCCGTTACAATTATAATGTAACCAATTTTTTATATCTATATTTTTTCATTATATATGTTAGCTGTCATTGAGAACATATAGGTTTATTTACTATATCTTAAAAGTATATTGTAATATTTAATACAAAATGAATCGTAGAAAATGGCTCTAGAGAAACAAAATTTTAAGGATAAGTTTTCTGAGTTGGTTCTGTGGTTTCTCTGAATTTGTTCTCTAATCTGATTAGACTTAAATATGCTAATTACTCTATTTCCAGTAGTAATTACTCTATTTCCAAAAGGAGGTCTAATAGTCCATTGAATAAGCTATTTATAGAGAAACACTATGTTTGTGTTAAGTGATCTTAATCAGTTATAAGAAACAAAGAGCTAGGTGATTCTGTAGATGATACTTTCAAAGAATTCTTGATTAAGACCCCAAAAGCTCAGGCAACTAAAACAAAACTGCACAAATGGGATCCCATCAAACTACAAAGCTTTTGCACAGCAAAGACAATAATCAACAAAGAGATGAGACAACTTACATAATGAGAGAAAATACTTGCAAACTGTTCAATTAATAAGAGATTAATAATCAGAATATATAAGAAACAGCTTAGCAACAATAATAATAAATGATCTGATTAAAAATATGCAAAAGATCTGAATAGATATTTATCAAAGGAAGACATGTAAGGGACTGATAGGTAAATGAAAACATACTCAACATCACTAATCATCAGAGAATGTAAATAAAAATCACAATAAAATATTCTCTTACCCAAATTAAAATGGTTTTCATCAATGAGATGAAAAATAGCAAATGCTGGTGAGGCTGAGATGAAAGAGGAACACTGGTACACTGTTGGTAGAAATGTAAATTAGAACAGTATGGAGGTAATTTTATGAAAAAAATAAAAAGGTTTAATGAACTCACAGTTCCACATGGCTGAGGAGGCCTCACAATCATGGCGGAAGGTGAAAGAGGAGCAAAGGCACATCTTACCTGTTGGCAGGCAAGAGAGCTTGTGCAGGGGAACATCCCTTTATAAAACCATCAGATGTCTTGAGACTTACTACCACAAGAACAGTACAGGGGAAACTGCCCGCATGAATCAATTATCTCCACCTGGCCCCACCCTTGACACTTGGGTATTATTATACTTTAAGGTGAGATGTCAGTGAGGACACAGCCAAACCATATCAGAGCTTCTAGTTTTAAGTGGTATCCAGAACAAGAGAAGGCCTTGCAACAAGTCCAGCCTGCTGTGAGAGCTATTCTGCCACTTGGGCTATATAATTCAGCACATCCTGTGGTGTCAAAGTATCAACTGCAGATAGGGATGTTGTTTGGAGACTTTGGCAGGCCCCTATAAAGAAACCATAGTGCAAGACTTGAGGATTTTGGAGCAAGGTTGTGCTGTCATTCACAGATAACTACTCTCCCTCTGAGAGTCAGCTCTTGGCCAGCTATTGAGCCTTCATAGAGACTGAATGGCTGACCATGAACCACCATGTTATCATATGACCTGAGCTGCTCATCATGAATTGGTGGCTACCTGACCCACAAAGCCATAAAGTTGTGAGTACATAGCAACACTCGTTCATCAAATGGATGTGATTGGGGCTAAGCAGGTCCTGAAGGCACAGGTAAGTGACATTAAGAAGTGGCCCAAATGCCTATGATCCCCACTCCTGCTACACTTCCTGCTCTCTGCCAGCCTGAAGTCATTAAAAAATTCCCTATGAGCAGTTGACAGAGGAGGAGAAGACTCAGCCTGATTTACAGAGGATTCTGCAAAATATGCAGGCATAACACAAAAATGGACAACTGCACCCCTATAGCCCCTCTCAGGGATATCCCTGAAGGATGGTGGTGAATGAAAATCCTCCCAGTGGACAGAACTTCAACCATTCCACCTGATGATTCACTTTTCTTCGAAAGAGAAATGGCTAGAGAGGTGATTATCTGCCAATTCATGGTCTGAAGCAAGTGTTCTTTTTTCTCTGGATGATCAGAAACTTAGAAAGGACACATGGAAAAATTGGTGGCAAAAAAATTTGGGGAAAAGAGATGTGGGCACACCTCTGTGAATAAGCAAAAAATAATGAATATATTGTATTTCATGTGAATGCTCACCAAAGGGTGAGCTCGGCAGTATAGGATTTTAACATTAAAGTGGATGGAATGACCCATTGTGTGGATGAATACAAGTCAGTCTCTTTCTCCAGCCAACTTTATCATTTCCCACTGGGCTCAGGAACAAAGAGGCCATGGTAGCAAGGGTGGAAGTTACTCATGGGCTCAGAAACATGGACTTCCACTCAACAAGGCTAACTGGACTGTAGAAAACTGAGTTTCTAATCTCCCAATGGCAGATACCAACACCAGGCTCCTAATATGACGCCATTCCCTGGGGTGATTAGCCAACACCTGGTAGCGGGCTGATTACCTTCGAAAACATCCATCATGAAAGGGGCAGTATTTTGCCCTTCCTGGAATAGATACTCTGAATATGGATTTGCCTTTCCTGCACACCACAACTACCATCTGTGAACTTAACTCACTGGCTTGTCCATTTTCATAGTATTCCAGATGACATTGCTTTTGATGAAGGAACTCACTTTACAGCAAGGGAAGTGCAGCAATAGGGCCAGGAACATGAAAATCATTGGTCTTACTATGTTTGCCACCATCCTGAAGCTTCTAGCCTGATAAAATGATGGAATTGTCTTTTGAAGACTCAGTTACAGTGCCACCTAGGTGGCAATACCTTGCAGGAATGGGATGAGGTTCTCCAGAAGGCTGTATATGGCCTGAATCAGGGTCAAATATATGATGCTATTTATGTGGTAGCCAGAATTTATGGGTCCAGGAATCAAATAATGGAAGTGGGAGTGGCATCATTCACTACTGCACCTAGTGACTCACAAGCTAAATGTTTACTTCTCATTTCCATGACATTATGCTCTGCTGGCCTAGATGTCTTAGTTCCAGAGGATGGAATGCTTCACCAGGAGACACAAGAATAATTTCCTTGACCTGGGAGTTAAGACTGCCACCCAGCCACTTTGTGCTCTCCATGCTGCTGGTTCAACAGGCAAGTGACACATTTCCTTATTTGAGGAAGTTATGGTGTGGGCTACAGTGATTGATCTGACTAACAAGGGGGAAACTGCTCCACCATGGGGGTGAGGGAGAGTATATCTGGAATACAGAAGTTCCCTTAGGGCACCCTCTTTTGTTTTTCTGTATCAGGTAACATAAGCTATATTGACTCTTGTATAAGGATTTAAGTATTGTTCATTTTACATCATAGTATTTAAGTTATGGAACATCAGGAGAAAAATGTCACTCAAAGACTTCATCTCCTTTTCTGAGGAAGACATTAGTGTGTATTTGGTAGTATGAAAACTGTTGTATCATGTTAGGTGAAATCATGATGTTATTGTTATCTTTATCTGGAGATTAGGTATGATTTAAGGAGATATATAAGCCAAATTGATAAGAGGTAGATCTGTAATTATTAATTTTATATGCCACCTTGACTGGGCTAAGGGATCCCCAGATAACTAGTAATATTTTATTCTGGATACGGATGTGAGGGTGTTTCTGGAAGAGATTAGCACTTGAACGAGTAGACTGTGTTAAGATCATCTGCCTCCACCAATATGGGTGGGCACCCGTATTCAGAGGGACTGAATAGAACAAAAGAGGGGAAGTTTCTTTCTCTGCTTGAGCTGAGACATCCATTTTCTCCTGCCCTTGGACTTTGATGTTCATGGTTCTTAGGTCTTTGAACTCAGACCAGGACTTACACCTTTGGATTTGGGATTCTCAGGCCTTTGGATTTGGGATGGAATTACACCACCAGCTTTCTTGGGCCTCAAGATTGCAGAGGAAAAATTATGGGGCTTCTTACCTTCATAATCACGAGTCAATCCCTTATAATAAATATTCTCCTGTCTCTCTCTCTCCCTGTGTGCGTGTGTGTGTATACAGAAATAGAAGTCTATACATCTATCTATCTCTACACAGACACATAGATATATAGAGAGATAGAGGTATCTTATTGATTCTGTTTCTCTGGAGAACCCCAACACAGAAATATATTGATTTTTTTCTTTTATTTCATTATGGATGCTATTAATTTTACCTACCTTGTTTCCTTTTATGGGTGGCTTTAGATTTTGTTTTCATTTATTTTGCATCTCATAAATAACACACAAATAGATGTTTTTTAACTCCAAATGGGCCAATGCCTTTCTATTGAGAATTTTTAAAATTAAATTATACTTCTTTTTTTTTTTTTAACTTGTGGGTACCTTTCATTTTATATTTCTTTTATGTCTTCTTTTTTTGGAAAAATATGAAATCATTTATAATTAATTTTGCTTTCTACTTTCTTTTGATATTTTGAAAGATAGGATGTTGGTTTTTAGAATTCTGTCAATGATTGGTTTTAAGATTTTAGCAAATATTTTTAAAGTTCTCATTGCTTTCAATTTGTAAAAAATTAAAAGAAATATTTTATTGCATTGACTATGTGAAGAAATCAGTATACATTCAATTCTGCCTGAAAATCTTTTACAATTTTACTTTAATCTCTTATTTTACATCTTGCTTATTATTTTGTCATAGGAATAATTTTATTTCAAAAATAATTTTAGACACTTAAATTCCATTTGTGACCATATTAACAACAATTATTTATTATTTGCCTATATCATTTTTTACTAGGAATACTATAGTAGCATAACTTCTCCATTCTTATTTTTTTTCTTCTCTTAGTCAACAGAAATAGTTCTCTGAGCAATTTTTACTTTGAAAGGGAATTGAGTACTTTATAAAAATTATTACAAATGAACTTTTCTTCCCTTTAGGAGGAAGAGATCAGTGAACATTTAGTTATATGCCAATAGTTGTATCATGTTGTGTGGAATTATGATGTTGTTGCTGTCTTTATCTGGAGATCAAGTAGGATTTAAGGAGATATCTATGCCAAGTTGACAGTGTGAATCAAAGAAACATAGAGTTGGTAGAAAAGAATATAGAGTTCCTTTTTTCCATGTTCTCAGTTACATGTGGGCATTCAATTCACCTAGCATTTTTGTGTTTTGTCTTTATACCCAAAGAGTTATGAGTATAATTACATCACCATTTTCTGAAAGAAAATGCCAAAAGTAGGATGTCAGCTGAAATTTTTACCTTTATGAACATATATTTTTTCTACCTGGATTCTTAAAAGATGCTATTCCTATTAAAAATTAACATAAATGCACTAACAAATTTCTATTTCTTTAAATTTGACTTTTAGTTATCTATTTCATTATGAAAACAAATTTTTATTTAAATTAGAAACATCTTAAATTACTTCTTTTATTATTTCATATACTATATCTCCTGTACTCACCTGTTTTGAATTTCCAATTTTATGTAAAATATTTAAAAGCAAATATACATTGCATATTTTCTCATTAGTTTTGTTCTTTTTTTCCTGAGGTTTGTGAGAATTTTTTCATTATGCTTATATCATGTATTCAATTTTAATCCAAATATAAATTCCTACTCATTGCCTCAATTACAGTTTTACTTAACAGAAAAGTCATATATTTTTGTCTCTCCTGATGTTAGATTTTTCCTCCTTTATAACTACAGTTAAATTAACGAATTAAAAAACATTTTTAAATATGGCTGTATTAGTCCATTTTAAATAACTTCCTGAGACTGGGTAATTTCCAGAGGAGTTTAATTGACTCACAGTTCAGCATGGTTGGGGAGGCCTTAGGAAACTTAGAATCATGGTGGAAAGGGAAGGGGAAGCAAGGCACCTCTTTCACAAGGCAGCAGGAAGGAGGAGTGTCTCGTGAAGGGAGAAGAGCCCCCTTATTAAACCAGATCTCGTGAGAACTCACTATCATGAGAGCAGCATGGGGGGAACCACCCCTGTGATTCAATTACCTTCACTTGGTCTCTCCCTTGACACCTGGGGATTATGGAGATTATACAGATCATCGTTCAAGATGAGATTTGGGTGGGGGAAGTAAACCTAGCCGTATCAATGGGTAGGAACATAATTTTTTCCTGTTAATGAAGAGCTGTTTCATGGAAAATATTTGTTCTGACTTCACAGACAGATATCATTCTTTTTAATTGCATTGTGTTTTCACAAAATAGTATTTTTTCTCTCCTAATTCTTATAAAGGATTAACTACATTTAAACAGGATTTAGAGTTCAAATTGAGGTGAACATCTCTATTAGGCAGTGTCATGTTCAGATGATACATGCTTAGATGATAACAATTTAAGAACAAAGGTCATGGGCAGATATGCAGGAAAAAATAGAGACTTAAAGTGGGGACAATGGGATTAGATGACAAATATCTGTTTTCTAGTTACAGTAGTGTTCTGAAGCCAGTTGAGGTCCGACTGCCTGTTAGTAGCCAGCCTCAGAAATGTCTCATTTTTCTATCTCCCAGGGTCATCTATGTGAAGTGGGGTATAAGTGCTGCTGTGTGTAACCTGGATGTACTGGCCTATGAAACTGTGCCTTTTCCAGAAGTGGCTTTGAGATCCAAATGTAGCATTAGCCCATTCCCTACTCCACTTCTTGCTGCTCTGAATTAACAATGATATTAATATACTGATACGATCTGTCATGTGTACATCGGGCAAATATTCTTACTTAAGTGGACAGCCAACGATCAGGCTACCTCTTCCACTACAGCATAAGTTACTAGCAAATTTTTTTAAATTTCTAGCATTAGGGTGCTATCTTTTTCTGGTTTTCAGAATAGAGTCCAGAATTTCCCTTTTTTATATTTTTGGTTACTTTCATGAGAATGATGTACATGGACCTTCAGGTGTATGTGCTCAAGTTTCCATCTTCTCTATATCCTACAGTGTGTTTTTGTTTGTTTGTTTTATGGGAAATATTATGTTGCTGCCCTACTTAAAATTCTTCAGTATTTTTCCATTGTCTGGAAGTTAAATTAAAATTATTTAGGAGGGCACTTATAGCCTTTTAAAATCAAATCGTTAAGCATTTCTGCTACATGGAATCTCATGTTGCCGTTCCATGACCTTAAACTCCAGCCTGCAGAGTACTTTGTTTATATTTATCCAGTATCTTGTCTAATCATTTGACCACAAATGTCTTTAGCCTGGCATGCAATCCAATTGCCACAGTTCTCTTTACTCCCCATTTTTTTTATACCACGTCCTTCCTATTTTTAAATTTTCTGTCTGAGCACCGCTGTGCTGGAATTTCTCTCATTTCTGTTTTTTATGCCTCAGTCCTTTTTCTGTTGGGAAGACCCTTCCCTTTCTCATACGTTCTCTGCCTGATAGTGCCTATTTGTCCTTCATACTTTACTTGGACATCACTTTGTCTAGGAAGCCCACTGTGATTTTCCAGAATGGCTCTGACATCCGACTAGGGTACTTTTAGACCTCTTCCAGCAGCCATTGTACTCTCTTGTCAATCAATATACTTGATTTTTTCTTTCTTTTTCTCTCTAGACATGAGCTCCTTGAGGGAAGAAAGGCCTGTTCCATCTTTATATCCTATGTATATGACATGTAAGGTATTCTAGACAAATTGATTAAATTAATAATTATATGAATGTGTGCAGTTTTCTAAAGGAGTAATTCAACGTTTTAAAAATCTGTACTTTGATCAAGGCTTTAATGTAAATGTATGACAACTGGAAATAAAAATGACTTAACTACTGACTTATCCCTGCCTTTTTTAAGAATTGTGTTACTTATTCTTAGGGAGCATACGTATAAGTATTCATGTTTTATTCAATGAAACATTATTAAGTGCCTTACTTGACAGGAACATAACAATGTCTGGGGATAATAGCGGACAATATGCCCTATCTTCAAATTTGTCCTGTATTTCCTAATCATTATTTGGCTTTCAGAAATGTATTTTAGTAGTTGGATATATGCTATAGGGCAAAAAGAAAAAAAGTAAACTAGGTTTTGTTTTCAAAGTTTTTGCAGGATATAATTTTCAAAATTCTTTTGTACCTTTTGCACAGTGCCTCCAGAAATAAAAATGTTACAGAAGAATTACTTCAGAAAACCTAAAGAGTCCATTTGAAAATTGCCCTATTTGAAATGAAGTGGAGATGAGTAATAACAAGGACTTCCCCATATAACCCAAGGTAAAACTAAATGCAATGCCATTTCCAGCAACACATTATGAGAACGGGATGTCTTTGGCTTTTAGCTTCTTCTCTTGTTACCTCCTTTCCTAATTCTTAATATTTAAGCCAGAGCCAACTCTGCAAAGTTTAGCAGAGCAATTAAAGTTATGAATTTTAATAGAATGTAATTTGAAAGATTTTTGCCTTGTGAAATAGGTATTTGCTTACCAACACTATCTGTAGCATCTAAAGTTCTAGAGTTTTCTTGAAGATACATATAATTTTTCCTATCACAGTCACATTACAAGGGTAATATAGTTTAGTTTATGTTGGTTTTACTTTTTTAAAAATCAGTAGGCCAAGTGTTTGATTTAGTAACTTGGAAAAAGTCTCATATTTTTTGAGTCTCCTGGAAGCTCAAAGCATATTTTTCAGGGTACAATTTAACCTCTGAGCTATTTGGTTTAAACCATTTATTTATCCGTGGTTAGCATTAGAGTTTGACTTATAGTAGCTTCAGGAAACATGATCTGACCTTTACTCTTGACCAATTTACCTTCAAATCCAAACCTGAGGATGACTGATTAGAATAGTCTGTCAACTTTTCAAAGCAACAGTGCTTCATTCTTTTTCAAGAAGTAAGGTAAGGGAGAAAGATATTTCACTGCACATCAAAATAAATAAAAATATAAATCTTTCATTGGGTTGAAAAATATTTGTCCTGGGGAGAGTTTAGACCCGGCTCATCTCACTCCACTGTGCTATTCAAAGATAATGGTCAGAGGTTAATATCGTGGCCAATTTCTATCTGAATAGCACTAAGGTGAAGGAAACCGTTCTCCCCGGAGCAAGAGGGCTTTGGGCCTCACATCTTAAAGATTTAAGTGACCGCTTTAGAGTTATCAGGCATCCTGTGAGAAGAAATCATTTTAATTCTGCATGTTGCATAATGCTCTTGAAGCTTATATTCTAAAGAAGATGACAGTCCATTAAAAATAGTTTGACTATATATAATTTCAGATGGTGATAGAGACGAATTACAGTACAAAGCAAGGTAATACAGAAAATCATAGCCTGAGGAACTAGAGTTAAATAAGATGGAAGAAAGAATCTGTAGAGAATTCTGAAGGATGAGAATCTAGTCACCGAGCAATTTGGGTTGAGTATACCAGGCAAGGAACAGCAAGTGTAAAGGCTGTGGAATGGGAATAGGTTTGGGACATGCAAGAAGCAGCAAGCAAGCTAATACAGCTAGAACATAATAAACAGAGAGAGTGATTGGACATATAGGTGAGGGACAGGTCACATAGTATCTTCTAGGCCCTCAGTCAGGAGTTTGTATTTAAGATACAAAGAGAAGTCATTGCAGAATGTTATTCAGGAAACTTGATATCATATTTATTTATAAAGGATCATTATATCTGCTGTGTGAAAAAGGGTCTGTGGGAAGTCAAAAGCAGTGTCAGGTAGACCAGAGAGGACTGAGTGAGATAGGAGTAGCCTGGTCAGAGACCAGGTGAGAGACTGCAGCAGGCTGGGCTAGAGATACAACTGTGCAGGTGCAGAGAAGGTCCTGGATTCGGAATACATTTTGACGACAGAACTGAAAGAACTTGCTGATGGATTAGATTTAGAGAATGAAAGTTTTTGGCCTGAATCATTGGGTGAATGATGATAATATTTATTCATTTAGAAACAATAGAGAAAGAAGCAAGTTTAGAAAGAGAAAAATAAAAGTTTTGTTTTTGTTACATGAGTTTAATGTACTTATTTGACAGCCAAGTAAAAATGTCAAGTAGGCAAGTAAATTTTCAAGTTTGAATTTATAAGAGTTTAGGGATAAAGCTATATTTCTGGGAGACATCATCACACAGATAGTATTTAAAACCAGGTTGCTGAGTGAAAGCAAAAATGCAGCTAAAGAGCAGCGGGGTAAGGACTGATCTCACGGGACACCAGCATTTAGAAGTCAGAGAAAGAAGGGGATTCAGCATAGAAGAACTGGAAGAAATAAGCAACCAGGTAAGAGAAAAAACAGGGGAGTGGGTGGTTCTGAAGTCAAATGAAGAGAGGGCTTGAAGGATGGGGTAGTCTCATGTCAAATGCTGTATGAAAATTGAGTAAGATGAAGAGAGAATGGTTGACTGGATTTAGGAGATGAATGTCTTTCATAACTTTGACAAAAATGGTTTCGATGCAGTGGTTGGAAAAAACCTTGATTCGGATGGGTTGGAAGGGAAAGCATTTCAAGGTGAAGACGATTATGGACAAATCATTTGAAGTTTGTTTGGTGTGAAGTGGGAAGAGAAATGAGGTAGAAGTGAGAGGTTGTGAAGCTGTACAGGGATTAAGAGGGGATCTTTTTGTGTTTAAGATGGAAACTGTTACAGCATGCCTGTGTGCTGGTGGAATTATCCAAGGTAAAGGAAAAAAGTATACTTTTAACTTGGGATGAAATTTTTTTCAGGAGGAAAGAATGGATGGCATCTTGTGCATAAGTGGAGAGAGTGACAGAGAGAAGGGACCAAGTCCTGAAGCAGGGCTAAAAAAAAAAAAGCTGTCAGAGACCACTCCATATGCAGAGAAAGCACTCCGTAAGAGGGGCACTTTGTCAAAATCCCAGCCATAGGCTTTGATCCTTGAGGTAAACAGCAAAGATAAACAGACTCCAGAAACTAGAGCAAAATGGGAATAGAGAGGACCGTCTTCATGTGTGTGAGGGATAGGCAAATTGTACTTAGTGAATATAGCAACTCCCTATTTCTAATGATAGATCATTTCTAGATTCACTGGTGAGGTCAAGCTCCCTTTGAAGCAGACTTAACACAACTGAGCTTTCCCACTGCAGTACTTTGGCGCAAGCTGACAGAGGCAGTACCAGCAGAATTGATTATCAATACATAGTGTTTGTATTTACAGTAATGAATAATTAGCTTGCATTGATTGGTTTGTTGATGGGTATAAGATTGTGAATATCATTCTCTTAATAATCTATGGGTAAAAGTCAGGCATTGCTGTCAGCATCTGAAAGCAGGAGGAACCAACCTCAAAGTATAAAAGTTAACGAGGATAAACCCACTGGGGATCAGAAACCTCACAGATCATCCTAAGGAGTATCATCACAATGAGAACAGCTAAGAACTGCTATCTATGTAATATAGTTTTATAAAATAAAGGCAGCTGTTACATATTTTTAAACTGTAACATTTTATTTACTGTTTTGCACTTCTAAAACTGAGAAATACTGGGTAGTATAGAAATGTCACTAAAACATTTACATACTGTTCTACCAACTATTGTAAGTGAATAGCCTTATAACTCAACAAAGATAAAAATAATGCAACTAAAATAACTCCATTCTCCTGCCCTTTAATCCTTTCTACTCTCTTTCCCCTAGAAATAAATAGCCATTATTTTGACTTTGCGAAATGAAAGCAAATAAAATCTCAGGACCCCAAACTAACTATGCCAAAGCTAAAAGTTCAGCTTGGACACTGAGTCACACAAAAAATTGGCTTTCCTTTTGTTCCTAAACAAGATAGAAGGACACATACATATCTCTCCTCCTTCACCCTGATAATGTAAATTAACAGCTTATCTTCACAGGCACTGGACACAGGTAAGACTAGAAATTATTCCTCTGCCCACCCCAAGATAAATACATATTTGACTTCTTCCTCTACTCTGTTGACTTTATCTTATGTAAAATGTAGATTTACTGAGCATGCATTAATCCATAATTCACTGTTCCTCTACCTGCTCCTTTTACATGTAATGTGGATTCAGTGAGTGCTAATCAAAGTCTCACAAGAATGTGACTACTTATATCACTACCTACACTCCCTTCTTTTTTCCCTTCCCTCCTTCCCCTCCTGCCTACTCTTTACCTTTAAATAGTGAAGTGCTCAAAATGCTGTTTTCAAAAGACGTGGATCACAGATGCTGCCTGTGATTTGTGTTTTTCTCCCCCAGGCATGTCCTCAACCTGGCCAAAATAAACTTCTAAATTGACTTGAGACACAGCTCGGTCATTTTCTTTGGTTTCCGGTGATAATCATTTGCATGCCTTTTTTGGTAGTTTGGTCATATGTAGAAGCATCTCTGATTCCTTTCCTCACACACACACAATTAAAGCTTTTCAATGATACTTGTTAAAGCACGGGAAGGAAGACTTTATTCAGGACCAACATAATAGGCATGGAGACTATGGCAATGCGATTTTGCCATGGGGTAGAAAGATTAGGCTTGGGAATGTATAGCCAAGGAACAGGGTGAGGGTCATTAGATAACAAAAATACTAACAGGAAACATTAGGGGTAGGGGAGATTCTGGCTAAACCAACCTAACAGGATTCTTGCTGAAGGCAGGCCAGAGTGATCAGACATCACCTGGGGAATGGGGGGAGGATGAGGACCCTGCTAATCAGGTATCAAGAGTGGTAAATATTACAGGTAGAGGATTCTTGCTAAACTGACACAGCAAAGTTCTTTGCTAAAGCTGGGTTTTATAAGGAAGTGTACAGATGGGCCTAGAACAAGGTTCAGGAGCATGATTAAAGATTGGCCAAGCGAAGAAGGTTTGTCAGCACACACACACACATGATCACATTCACACACTCCAAGGTAGTTCTGAGTCTTTCTCCATGTTTTCTTTTTGTTACTATTTCCCCCTCGTGAAAACATATTTTCACATATATGGCCACCTACCATTCTGTCTTGAAATGAGAGTGTGCAGTGACTCCTTCTTAGGGTCATGTTTCAGGAAACTGGAGTGGCAGAAATGAGTATGAGGCAGTATCAACCAGGTAATGTTGAGATGTGGACCTAACCCAATCATGTTATTTAACCTCACGCTTGAAGAAGGTTATCCAAGTTCCGTTTCTGCACAAAGACACTTCCCAAGGAACTCTAGGCCTTAAGGGATTCATTTTTTTCCAGACTACACATGGAAAAATTGTGGAATTGGTGAAGTTACCCTCTCTGTGCCAACCACATCCTCAGCCCCTTGCTTTGGCAGCTGGTGCCCTCATCAGTGTGGTCCGACTCTCTCCTCCCTGAAGGCGTCTGGACTTAACTTTCCAAACCCCATTTCCTTCAAAACTTACCTATACTGCTTCCCATTCCTGGACTGTTGATAATCAGAGATACAACCACACAATTAACACTTACTATATGTCAAGTATTTTGGTAGATGTTTCGCATTATTAAGTGCATTCTATCATTTGATCCTGACATGAATTATGCAAGATAAATCTCATTATTATTTCCATTTTACAAACAAAAATAACTAAAGCCCAAGATAATACACCTAATCAACATCAGAAAATATTTTGACCCTGATCTGCCTTACTGGAATATATAATACTCTTTAATTACAGCAGACTCTGCTGCTTTTCATTAGCTTATTCAAGCTCAAGTATTAGTAACAGATATTGTACAAACATATTTAAGCATAATAAGATAGATAGTGTCTACTCATTACTAAATGTAAATAGGTCTTTTTAGCCAATCTATGTCACAAGGTAATTATACAGACTATAATGAGTAGAAATTGCTGGTTTTATGCAATTTGGTTTTATGGTATGTATTGCTTAATAGTTATGTCTCAACAAAGGTAAGTTTAGAAGTACAGATAAAAATTATAGAAAATGAAAATTTATCAAATAATATTTAATCAAGTTATAAAATGTGAAAGCTGAGCATCTTAAACAAGTGTATGTTAATATAGATATTTAAATTAATCTGTACAGATTAGAAACTCAAAGGAATCTTTCTATAAAAATAACACTAGAACCTAGATAAATTATCATAAACAAACTTTTCAAATAAAATGTTGGTCCCTCAAACCTATAAGGGAAATATCCAAAAGTAACAAAACAAAATAATCAACCAACCACCACCATCACTACCACCACAACAAATATTGAAACTAATAAGCAAATGCAAAGTCAAAAATTGACTTATGAGTAAACATCAATATTCACACCAAAAGGAAAAAAAAAAATAGTTCTTTTTGTCTCTCTAAGAGAGGGGAATGGGGTCATAATACTTCTGTATTAGTTCTACGTACAATAATATATAAACCAAAGTAAGTCCGAACAGATAGCATTCCTCAGCTCTTGCTTGATGCAAATAACTGTCTCTAGAGTAAACTGTTCAAAATTTGAGCTCTTAGGATGCCAAATTTTGAGTTACTACTCATCAATTATTATGTATACAAGGAAACAAAACAACATGAACATGAATAGTTGGCTGAAAAAAATAGCCAATTCAAATAAAATAGTCAAGTTAGACTCTCAAGAACTTAAGATTTTCAATTATCAGATATAGAATCTAAAATGTATAAAATGTCTAAATAAATTCAATACAAAATGAAATGATAATCAAATTTTTAAAAATCCTTAGATTTGAAAAAAAAAACAACCAACAGAATTATTAGGTTTACATTAAAATTATATCTGTATTTATATTTATTCTGCTTATATAACAAATATATTAACTTAGGAAAAAATATTTGCTGTTCTGCAATAGTTGCTGTTCTGCAGCCTCTGCTGGTGATATCCAGGCAAACAGGGTCTGGAGTGGACTTCCAGCAAACTCTAACAGACCTGCAGCTGAGGGGCCTGACTGTTAGAAGGAAACCTAACAAATAGAAAGGAATAGCATCAACATCAACAAAAAGGACATCCACACCAAAACCTCATCTGTAGGTCACCAACATCAAAGACCAAAGGTAGATAAAACCACAAAGATGGGGAGAAACCAGAGAAGAAAAGCTGAAAATTCCAAAAACTAGGGCATCTCTTTGCCTCCAAAGGATTGCAGCTCCTCTCAGCAACAGAACAAAACTGGATGGAGAATGACTTTGATGAGTTGACAGTAGGCTTCAGAAGGTCGGTAATAACACACTTCTCCGAGGTAAAGGAGGATGTTACCCATCGCAAGGAAGCTAAAAACCTTGAAAAAAGGTTAGACAAATGGCTAACTAGAATAAAGAGTGTAGAGAAGACCTTAAATGACCTGATGAAAGTGAAAACCACAGCACGAGAACTTCACGACGCATGCACAAGCTTTAATAGCTGATTTGATCAAGTGGAAGAAAGGATATCAGATCAGTGATTGAAGATCAAATTAATGAAATAAAGCAAGAAGACAAGATTAGAGAAAAAAAGAGTAAAAGAAACAAAGCCTCCAAGAAATATGAGACAATGTGAAAAGACCAAATCTACGTTTGACTGGTGTACCTGAAAGTGATGGGGAGAATGGAGCCAAGTTGGAAAACACTCTTCAGGATATTATCCAGGAGAACTTCCCCAACCTAGCAGGGCAGGCCAACATTCAAATTCAGGAAATACAGAGAACACCACAAAGATACTCCTCAAGAAGAGCAACCCCAAGGCACATAATTGTCAGATTCACCAAGGATGAAAGGAAAGAAAAAATGTTAAGGGCAGCCAGAGAGAAAAGTCTGGTTACCCACAAAGGGAAAACCATCAGACTAACAGCAGATCTCTCGGCAGAAACCCTACAAGCCAGAAGAGACTGGAGGCCAATATTCAACATTCTTAAAGAAAATAATTTTCAACCCAGAACTTCATATCCAGCCAAACTAAGCTTCATAAGTGAAGGAGAAATAAAATCCTTTACAGACAAGCAAATGCTGAGAGATTTTGTTACTACCAGGCCTGCCTTATAAGATCTCCTGAAGGAAGCATTAAACATGGAAAGGAATAACTGGTACTAGCCACTGCAAAAACATGCCAAGTTGTAAAGACCATCGATGCTATGAAGAAACTGTATCAATTAATGGGCAAAATAACCAGTGAACATCATTATGACAGGATCAAATTCACACATAACAATATTAGCCTTAAATGTAAATGGGCTAAATGCCCCAATTAAAAGACACAGACTGGCTACTTGGATAAAGAGTCAAGACCCATCAGTGTGCTATATTCAGGAGTCCCATCTGACATGCAGAGACACATGCAGGTTCAAAATAAAGGGATAGAGGAAGATCTACCAAGCAAATGGAAAGCAAAAAAAAAAAAAAAAAAAAACAAACAAACAAACAAAAAAAAAACCAGGGGTTGCAATCCTAGTCTCTGATAACACAGACTTTAAACCAAAAAAATCAAAAGAAACAAAGAAGGCCATCATTACATAATGGTAAAGGGATCAATTCAACAAGAAGAGCTAACTATCCTAAATATATATGCACCCAACACAGAAGGACCCAGATTCATAAAGTAAGTCCTTAGAGACCTACAAAGAGACTTAGACTCCCACAAAATAATAATGGGAGACTTTAACACCCAGCTGTCAATATTAGACAGATCAACGAGACAGAGGTTAACAAGGATATCCAGGAATTGAACTCAGCTCTGCACCAAGCAGACCAAATAGACATCTACAGAACTCTCCACCCAAACTCAACAAAATGTACATTCTTCTCAGCACCACATTGCACTTATTCTAAAATTGACCACATAATTGGAAGTAAAGCACTCTTCAGCAAATGTAAAAGGACAGAAATCACAACAAACTCTCAGACCACAGTGCAATCAAATTAGAACTCAGGATTAAGGAACTCACTCAAAACTGCACAACTACATGGAAACTGAACAACCTGCTCCTGAATGACTACTGGGTACATAATGAAATGGAGGCAGAAATAAAGTTGTTCTTCGAAACCAATGAGAACAAAGACACAACGTACCAGAATCTCTGGGACACATTCAAAGCAGTGTGTAGAGGGAAATTTATAGCACTAAATGCCCACAAGAGAAAGCAGGAAAGATCTAAAATTCAACCCCTAACATCACAATTAAAAGAACCAAAGAAACAAGAGCAAACAAATGCAAAAGCTAGCAGAAGGCAAGAAATAACTAAGATCAGAGAAGAACTGAAGGAGATAAAGACACAAAAAACCCTTCAAAAAGATCAATGGATCCAGGAGCTGGTTTTTTGACAAGATCTGATAAACCACTGGCGAGACTAATAAAGAAAAGAGAGAAGAATCATATAGATGCAATAAAAATTGATAAAGGGGATATCACCACTGATCCCACAGAAAGACAAACTACCATCAGAGAATACTATAAACACGTCTATGCAAATAAACTAGAAAATTTAGAGGAAATGGACAAATTCCTGGACACATACACCCTCCCAAGACTAAACCAGGAAGAAGTTCAATCTCTGAATAGACCAATAACAGGCTCTCAAATTGAGTCAATAATTAATAGCCTACCAACCAAAAACAGTCCAGGTCCAGACAGCTTCACAGCCGAATTCTACCAGAGGTACAAAGAGGAGCTGGTACCATTCCTTCTGAAACTATTCTAATCAATAGAAAAAGAGGGAATCCTCCCTAACTCATTTTATGAGGCCAGCATCATCGTGATACCAAAGCCTGGCAGAGACAAAACAAAAAAATAAAAAGAGCATTTCAGGCCGATATCCCTGATGAACATCAATGCGAAAATCCTCAGTAATATACTGGCAAACCGAATCCAGCAGCACATCAAAAAGCTTATCCACCACGATCAAGTCAGCTTCATCTCTAGGATATAAGGCTGGTTCAACATATGCAAATCAGTAAATGTAATCCATCACATAAACAGAACCAACAACAAAACCACATGATTATCTCAATATATGTAGAAAAGGCCTTTGACAAAATTCAACATCCCTTCATGCTAAAAACCCTCAATAAACTAGATACTGATGGAACGTATCTCAAAATCATGAGAGCTTTTTATGACAAAACCACAGCCAATACTGAATGGGCAAAAACTGGAAGCATTCCCTCCGAAAACCGGCACAAGACAAGGATGCCCTCTCTCACCACTCCTATTCAACATAGTGTTGGAAGTTCTGACCAGGGCAATCAGGCAGGAGAAATAAATAAAGGGTATTCAATTAGGAAAAGAGGAGGTCAAATTATCCCTGTTTGCAGATGACATGATTGTATATTTAGAAAGCCCCATCATCTCAGCCCACAATCTCCTTAAGCTGATAAGCAACTTCAGCAAAGTCTCACGATGCAAAATCAAAAGTGCAAGAATCACAACCATTGCTATACACTAATAACAGAAGGCCAAATCATGAGTGAACTCCCATTCACAATTGCTTCAAAGAGAATAAAATACCTAGGAATACAACTTATAAGGGATGTGAAGGACCTCTTCAAGAAGAACTACAAACCACTGCTCACTGAAATAAAAGAGGACACAAACAAATGGAAGAACGTTCCATGCTCATGGATAGGAAGAATCAATATCGTGAAAATAGCCATACTGCTTAACGTAATTGATAGATTCAATGCCATCCCCATCAAGCTACCAATGACTTTCTTCACAGAATTGGAAAAAACTACGTTAAAGTTCATATGGAACCAAAAAACAGCCCTCATTGCCAAGACAATCCTAAGCAAAAAGAACAAAGCTGGAGGAATCATGCTACCAAACAGAGGCCTCAGAAATAACACCACACTTCTACAACCATCTGATCTTTGACAAACCTGACAAAAACAAGAAATGGGGAAAGGATTCCCTATTTAATAAATGGGAATGTATACTGGCTAGCAGTATGCAGAAAGCTGAAACTCGATCCCTTCCTTACAGCTTATACAAAAAGTAATTCAAGATGGATTAAAGACTTAAATATAAGACCTAAAACCACAAGAACCCTAGAAGAAAACCTAGGCAATACTATTCAGGACATAGGCATGGGCAAAGACTTCATGACTAAAACACCAAAAGCAATGGCAACAAAAGCCAAAATAGACTAATGGAATCTAATTAAACTAAAGAGCTTCTGTACAGCAAAAGAAACTACCAACAGAGAGAACAGGCAACATACAGAATGGGAGAAAATTTTTGCAATCTATCCATCTGACAAAGGGCTAATATCCAGAATCTACAAAGAACTTAAACAAATTTACAAGAAAAAATCAAACAACCCCATCAAAAAGTGGGCAAAGAATATGAACAGATACTTCTCAAAAGACATTTATGCAGCCAACAGACAAATGAAAAAAAGCTCATCATTGCTGGTCATTAGAGAAATGCAAATGAAAACCGCAATGAGATACCATCTCATGCCAGTTAGAATGGTGATCATTAAAAAGTCAGGAAACAACAGATGCTGGAGAAGATGTGGAGAAATAGGGATGCTTTTACACTGTTGGTGGGAGTGTAAATTAGTTCAACCACTGTGGAAGTCAGTGTGGCGATTCCTCAAGGATCTAGAACTAGAAATACCATTTGACCCAGCAATCCCATTACTGGGTATATACTCAAAGGATTATAAATCATTCTACTATAAAGACACATGCACACGTACGTTTATTGTGGCACTACTCACAATAGCAAAGACTTGGAACCAACCCAAATGTCCATCAATGATAAACTGGATTAAGAAAATGTGGCACATGGCTGGTTGCAGTGGCTCACACCTGTAATCCCAGCACTTTGGGAGGCCGAGGTGGGTGGATCACCAGGTCAGGAGATCGAGACCATCCTGGCTAACACGGTGAAACCCTGTCTCTATTTAAAAAATACAAAAAATTAGCCAGGTGTGGTGGCGGGCACCTGTAGTCCCAGCTACTCAGGAGGCTGAGGCAGGAGAATGGCATGAACCGGGGAGGTTTGCAGTGAGCCAAGATCATGCCACTGCACTCCAGGCTGGGCGACGGAGTGAGACTCTGTCTCAAAAAAAGAAAAGAAAATGTGGCACATATACATCATCGAATACTATGCAGCCATAAAAAAGGATGAGTTCATGTCCTCTGCAGGGACATGGATAAAGCTGGAAACTATCATTCTCAGCAAACTATCACAAGGACAGAAAACCGAACACTGCGTGTTCTCACTCATAGGTGGGAATTGAACAATGAGAACACGTGGACACAGGGCGGGGAGCATCACACACCAGGGCTTGTCAGCAGGTGGGGGGCTGGGGGAGGGATAGCATTAAGAGAAATACCTAATGTAAATGATGAGTTGATGGGTGCAGCAAACCAACATGGCACATGTCTACCTATGTAACAAACCTGCACGTTGTGCACATGTATTCTAGAACTTAAAGTGTAATTAAAAAAAACCTTAGATTTGAAAAAAAAAACCAATAGAATTATTAAGCTTACATTAGAATTATATCTGTATTAATTTATATTTATTCTGTTTATGTAACAAATACATTAACTTAGGAAAAAATAGGATTAAATAAAAGAAACAGTTAAAATGAGTTAGTAAACTATAATATAGATCCAGATAAATGATTACAATGAATACAGAAAAATAAAATACATAGAAAATGAGAAAGAAGTAAGAAGACGTAGAGGATAAAATAAGGAGGTTTAGCAAATTTAAACTATGCCCCAGAATGAGACATAGAGAGAATGAAAGTCATCATTTGAGGAGGTAATAGCTGAGAATTTTCCAAATATGTACACAAAAATATAAGGTTCATATAGTCAATAAATTTTTAAAAAGATATCTACTTATAGGCATAATTTAGTAAATTGGAAGAACAGTAATGGAAAATGGAAAATCTTGAAATTACATAGAAGAGAAAGAGACAGAGAGACAAAGACTATGTTTAATATGTTCGAAGACTTAAAAATATATGGTTTACAACATATGCAGGTAAGAAGAAATATATAAATGACTGAGAAAGAATTAAACCTACTGAAATTTTGGAAAGAATTTTTTTTTTTTTGAGATGGAGTTTTGCTCTTGTTGCTCAGGCTGGAATGCAATGGCATGCATATATATTTAGGATAGTTAGCTCTTCTTGTTGCTTTGATCCCTTTACTATTATGTAATGCCCTTCTTTGTCTTTTTTTTTTTTTATCTTTGTTGGTTTAAAATCTGTTTTATTAGAGACTAGGATTACAACCCCTGCAATTTTTTTTTCTTTGCTTTCCATTTGCTTGGTAAATATTCCTTCATCCCTTTATTTTGAGCCTCTGTGTTTTAATAAATGATTTCTGCAAAGATGGGTAATTGAGGTAACACCAGAGACATATACACACCTACAAAATAAAAACTAAAAAATCTTAAAAAATGAAAAAATAAAAATTGGCCGTGCGCTGTGGCTCACGCCTGTAATCCCAGCGCTTTTGGAAGCCAAGTCAGGTGGATCACCTGAGGTCAGGAGTTCGAGACCAGCCTGACCGACATGATGAAACCCCATCTCTACTAAAAATACAAAATTAGCTGGCTATAGTGGTGCATGCCTGTAATCCCAGCTACTTGGGAGACTGAGGCAGGAGAATCACTTGAACCCAGGAGGCAGAGGTCGCAGTGAGCTAAGATCATGTCATTGCACTCCAGCCTGGGCAACAGGAGTGAAACTTCATCTCAAAAATAAATACATAAAAATAAAAAATAAAAATTACTTAAATATCTGGAAATTGTCTAAGGGCATACAGAAAACGGAGAAATATTTATTTAAGAAAATCTACTTAGTGTTTATTAGAATAATGACAGTCTGTAGTATTTGAGCTGCATCTTCTCCTACTCCTCACACTCCTTTTGTGTTATAGAAGCTTTAAACTTGGGCACTCTACTCTGGGCAGGTGATGCCAACAAGACAGAAACTCCTTCTCCCCTCAGATTATAGTCTGGGAATACAGATTTTCCCGATATGTTCCAGCAGCCCTGTTCCAGGCAGTCATGGCTGAGAGGACTTTTCTCCTTTTCCCGACCCAGCCCCTACTCTTAGAGTGGAAGATCTACTTCAGGCATTTCAAGCTAAGAATACTGAGGTCCTAGTTGCTTTCCCTTGCAGCTTGCTTGTAGGATGAAAGCTTAAGGCCAGGAGAAGAAAGATGAAAAGAAGAGGCTCTTAGCCACCCCCGACGCCCACTCACAAAAGAGGATTTTATTTCCAAGGAAAGCAGTTCCCTCCCACAGCTCCAGTGTAGTGGAGAAAGAGTTCTGCTTGGGCTGTGGAGGTTTGGCCGGGCAGAGAGGGACAGACTTGATTGGGAACTGAGTGTGGAGAATTCCATACTAAGTGCATTGTTGCAAATCATGGAAATATTCATGGAGACCAATTAAGAGGAGGCTGGCAGCTTCATAATACAAGCAAAAGAATAGAGCATCCATAAGTTTAATAGAGACAGCCAGGAAGATCCTTCCTAGAATCACCATCAGCACTAGGGTCTTAATGGCTGAGTGCAAGCTCTTGGCTGCATCTACAAGGGAGTAATCAGAGCAGGGAAGATTTGAAAGCATTTCCGAAGGTGCACACAGACCCATCAACACAGGGCGGAGGCGTCACTAGCACATAGATCTTAAATGCAACCTCTGACCAAACACTGACTGGCAGGAAGCCAGGCTTAAAAATAAAATCCTGCTCATCCCTGGAGATCTATAAGACCGTGTGCATGCTTAATAATGTGTCCCGTAGGAGCAATCAGAGAAAAAACCTTCAAGCAACTAGTCCCTCAGAAAATGTGGAGCGAGGAAATGTAAACTCTCTGAACTGTAATAGCAGCCTCAAGGCCACACATACATCCAATGGTGTAGGATAAAGGTCTTACTGGCTAACGAGATTGAAGCAGAACCTTTGATAAATAAGTGGCTTATGGCATCCCAGGGGATACCTCTAGACAAAAAGATAAAACCTTGCTTAAAGCCAAGGGAAAAAACGCTGAGGAGGGTCATCTGAGGCTGCACGCTCTGGGGGAAATGGACATTGTAGAATTAGGTTAGCCAAGTCACAAAACAATAGACAACAAAACAACAACCACCCCTGAGGGAGAGGGAGGATCAGTATTCAGAGTTGCTACAATAGATTATCTAAAATAGGCAGTTTACCACAAAAATATTATAATACATGCAAGAAAAAGAAAAGTGTTACCCACACACAGGAAAAAAATTTGACCCAAACCCATGACTTAGAAGTGGCTGAGAGGGTGGACTTAACTGGCAAATAGCCCAAGCAACCATTATAAATTTGTCCAAAGAACAAAAGAGGACCATGATTTTAAAAATGAAGGAAGGTATGGTAATAATATCTCATCAAATAGAAATTATTTTTTAAAAATGAAGTTAGTGACATTGCAAGCATAACAACCAAAATGAAAAATTCACTAGAGAGGCTAATAGTAGATTGGAGAATCTACAAAGATTCTCAGAAGAATCAGCAAAGTGCAAGATAGATCAATGCAATATTATGCAATTTGAAGAAGGGAGAGGAAAAAATATGAAGACAAAGTTCTAGGGAAAATATTTGAAGAAATAATGGCTGAAAACATCCCAAATTTGATTTAAAAATTAACGTACACATCCAAGAAGTTATACAAAGTCCAAGCAGGGTAGATGCAAAGAGATCCATACACAGACACATCATGGTAAAAATGTTGAATGAAATAAAGTATTGAAGGCATCGAGGTAAAATGACCCATCGTACAGGAAAATCCATAGGATTGATAGCTGAGTTCCCATTGAAAGCAACTGAAGTCAGAAAGCAGTGATACAATAGCAAATATGGAATCAACCTAAGCGCCCATCAATGATAGACTGAATAAAGAAAATGTGGTACATATACACCATGGAATACCATGCAGACATAAAAAAAGAACAAGATAATGTCCTTTGCAGGAACGTGGATGGAGTGGGAGGCCATTATCATTAGCAAACTAGCACAGGAACAGAAAACCAAATACTGCATGTTCTCACTTATAAGTGGGAGCTAAATGATGAGGACACATGGATACACAGAGGGGAGCAACACATACTGGTGCCTATTGGAGGGTGGAGGATGGAGGGTGGGAGGAGGGGGACGATCAGGAAAAATAACTAATGGGTACTAGGCTTAATACCTGGGTGATGAAATAATCTGTACAACGAACCCCCATGACACCAGTTTACCTCTGTAACAAACCTGCACATGTACCCCTGAACTTAAAATGAATGTTAAAAATAAAAGAAAGCAATGAGAAGACATATTCAAAGTGCTGGAAATGAAAACAAACACAAAAGACAATTATCCGTCAACCAAAATCTTAAATACAGCAAAAGTGTCTTTCAAAGATGAAGGTAAATAGAAAGGCATTCTCAGGTAGATAAAACCTCATAGAATTTACTACTTTGCAGAAAAAAATGTAAAAGAATGTTCTTCAAGCTGAAAGCAGATAAATCAGACAATAAAATAATTCAAATGAACATTTTTAAGAAAGATACTAATAAAGGTAATTACATAGGCAGTTACAAAATACAATATAATGGCATAGTTCTTTCTTTTTAAAATTGTGATGAAATACACATAACAAAGTTTATTATTTTAACAATTTTTAAATGCACAGAGGAATTAAGTACATTCACATTGTTGTACAACCATTACCACTATCCATCTCCAAAAATTTTTATTTATTTCAAACTAAATTTCTGTGTTCTTTAAACATTAATTCCCTATTTCCCAGGCCCAGGTAACTACTATTCTACTTTATTTCGCTATGAACTTGGTTATTCTAGGTAAGTCATGTAAATAGAATCATACAATATCTGTCTTTTTGTGCCTAGGTTGTTTCCCTTAGCATAATGTCTTCAAGGTTCATCTATATTGTAGCAATATCATAATTACTTTCCTTTTTTAGAATGAGTAATAGTCCCTTTTGTGTATATACCACAATTTGTTCATTGATTCATCCACTGATGAACATTAAATTGTTTCCATCTTTTTGCAATTATGAATACTATTGCTATAAACATTCATGTACAAATACCTCTTGGAATCCCTAATTTCAATTCCTTTGGTATACATCCAGGAGTGCAATTTTATCATATGGTAATTACATGCTTAATGCTTTGAGAAGCTGTTACACTGTCTTTCGTGGTGGCTGTACCATTTTACTTTCTCTCCAGCAATGCACAAGGCTCTAACTGCTTCACATCTTCAGCAATACTTGTTAGTTTCTGTTTTTATACTAGCCATCCTAATGAGTTTGAAGTAACAATTCAGTGTGGCTTTGATTTGCATTTCCCTGATGACTAGTGACATTAAGTATCTTGTCATGTGCTTTTGGCCATTTGTATATCTTGTTCAGGGAAATATCTATTCAAGTTTTTTTGTTTGTTTGGTTGGTTTGGTTTTGAGACAGAGTCTCCCTCTGTCACCCAGGCTTAGAGTGCAGTGGTGTAATCTTGGCTCACTGCAACCTCCGGCTTCTGGGTTCAAGTGATCCTCCTGCCTCAGCCTCTGGAGTAGCTGGGATTACAGGTACCCACCACCACGCCAGGCTAATTTTTGTTTGTATTTTTAGTAGAGATGAGGTTTCACCATGTTGGCCAGAACTCTTGACCTCAAGTGATCTGCCTGCCTCAGCTTCCCAAACTGCTGGGTTGCAGGCATGAACCACCATGCCTGGCCTATTCAAGTTCTTTGCTCATTTTAAAATTAGGTTGTTATTAAGTTGCAAGAACTTTATGTATTCAAATATTAGCCCCCTTATCCAATATATGACTTGCAAATATTTTCTCTCATTCACTGAGTTGCCTTTCTCTACATTGATAGTGTCCTTTTGTGCACAAAAGTTTTTAATTTTGATAAAGTCTAATTTATGTATTTTTGTTACGGTTGTTGTCTGTGCTTTTAGTGTCATTGTCAAGAAATATTTGTCAAATTCAATGTCATGAAACTTCGTTCTATGTTTGTATAGTATCAGCAGCTTAATAGTCTTAAGTGTTCTAATTTATGAACACAGAATGTCTTTCCATTTATGTCTTCTTTAATTTTTCAGCAATGTTTTGTACTTTTCAGTGTTCAAGTCTTTTGCCTTGGTAAAGTTTATTTCTAAGTATATTTTTCTTTTTGAAGCTATTATAAATGAAATTTTTTCTTGATTTTCTTTTCATGATGCTCTCCTTGAGTCATTTAAAAACAAACTGCGTAGAAAAATATGCATATAATTATATTGTTGGGGCCATAACCTGTAAGACATAAGGTTCAATATTCCACTTTCAATAATGGATAGTACAACTAGTTGGAAAATCAGCAAAGAAACAGAACCTTTAACAATACTATAGCACTAAAAACCAAATAGACCTAACAAACATCTATAGAACACTCTACCTAGATCAGCAGAATACATACTCTTCTCAAGCACATATGAAACATTTTCCAGGATAGACCACAGGCAACTTCATAAAGCAAGTTTCCACAAATTCCAAAAGATTGAACTCATACCAAGTATATTCTCTAACCATAATAACATAAAATTAAAAATCAGTATCAGAGAAAATTTGCCATATTCACAAGTATGTGGAAACAACGCATTTCTCTATAACCAACAAATAAATCATAAAAAATTCAAAATGTCTTAAAGTACAATATACCAAACCTTATGGAATGCATATAACGCACTATTAATATAGCAAGAAATGTCTATATTATAAAATAAAATGTATCAAGTCAATAACCCAACTTTTCACTTTATGAAACTAGAAAAAAGAAGACTTCAAGTAAGCCCAATGTGAACAGAAGAAAGAAAATAATTTGGGCTATAGTGTTAATAAATTAAAAAGAAAGTAGAGAAACAATAGAGAAAAATCAACAAAACCAAAATTAATTCTTTGAAAATATTAAAAAAATCTACAGACTGCTAGGTAGACTGACCAAGAAAATGAGAGAAGGCTCCACCTACTAGGACCAAGAATGGAAGAGGGGCTTTCACTACTGACTTTACAAAAATTAAAAGAATTATAAGGGAATAATGTAAACACCTGCCAATAATTTAGAAAATGTAGATATTATGGAAAAATTCCTAGATAGACATAAATTACAGATACTGACTCAAGGGTAACTAGAAAACTTGAATAGATTAAATTATTAATTTAAAAGCATCTTACAAGGAAAAGTTAAGGCCAAGATTACCTCAATGGTAAATTTTGAAAAACATCCAGAGAAGAATTAATACCAATCCTTCACAAACCTTCATAAATATTATAAGAGGAATTCTCAAATCATTCTGAGGCCATAATTACTCTGATACCAAAACAAGACAAAAACATCACAAGAAAACCACAGGCCAATGCATCTTATGACTGTAAACACAAAAATCATTAACAAAATACTAACAAACCAAATTCAGAAACATATGAAAAGAATTATCCACCATGACCAAGTGGGCTTTATCTTAGTGTAAGGTTAGTTT
Organism: Hylobates moloch; assembly: GCF_009828535.3. Lineage (NCBI taxonomy): Eukaryota > Metazoa > Chordata > Mammalia > Primates > Hylobatidae > Hylobates > Hylobates moloch. Next base: position 100,807,180 of record NW_026652286.1, read on the forward strand.
AACATTCACAAATCAATTAATGTCATATACCAAGTTAATAAAAGAAAGTACAATAAGCACATGATCATTTCAAAAGGAGCAGCAAATTATTTAACAAAATACAACCTCCTTCCTGATTTGGAAAAAAAAAAAAAACTCTCAACAAACTAGGAATAAAAGAGAATATTCTCAACCCAATGACAGGCATTCATAAAAAAAAAAAATAACCACAGCTACCATTATATTTCTCAGGGAAAGATTGAATGCTTTTCCTCTAAGATCGGAGGAAGGTAAGAATATCCACTATAGCCACTTTTTAAAACGTATTACTGGAGATTCTAACCAGTGAAATTAGGGGTAGGGCAGTGCTCTAGAGTGGAAAAAAATAAAACCACTCTTTTTGCAGATGACATGATCCTATATATGGAAAATCCTAAAAAATCCACTAAAAAGCTATTAACACTGATAAAATGTTCATTACAAAACATTAAGAAGTGTTTTGTAAATTGATCCTTGCAGAATCAAGGATCAATTTACAAAACCATTGTGTTTTATAAACAATGATCATTCTGAACATAATATTAAGAAAACAATTCCATGTAAAAAGATTATTTATATATTTTAAAATAATACAATACATAGGTAAAATTTTAACAAAGTAAGTTCAAGACTTTTATACTGAATGGATTGTAGGACTTGATACTATTGATATGGCAATACTCCCCAAATTAATCTATAGGTTCAACACAATCGCTATTTAAATCTCAGCTGGTTTTTTGAAGAAACTGACAACATGATCCTAAAATGCATAAGAAAATGTAAGTGACTCAAATAGCCAAATAATCTTGGAAAATAACAAAATTGTGAGACTCACATTTTTTAATTTCCAAATTTACCACAAAGCTACAGTAATCTAGATGTTGTGGTACTGGCATGAGGATAAATCAATGAAATGGAAATGAGAGTTTAGAAATAAACCTTGAATTTTTGGTCAACTGATTTTTAAAACAAGGATGAAGACACATTTCAGTGAGGGAAAAAAATAGCCTTTCAACCACTGGTGCTGGAACAACTGGATGTGCATATACAAAAGAATTATGTTAGATCCCTATCTCACACCATACACAAAAATTAACTCAAAAATGAGCATAGACCTAAACATAAGAGCTAAAGCTATAAAACTCTTAGAAAAAAATATAAATAAATCCTAGTGGTCTTTGATTAGGAAGTGATTTCTTACATATGACACCAAAAGCACAAGTGATGAAAGAAAAAAGTAAATTGTGAGATACAAAAATTATAATATTATGAGCTACAAATGATACCAACAAGAGAATAAAAATTCTAAGCACAGATTGGGAGAAACTATATACCAATCATGTGTTCAATAGAGGACTTTTGTTCCAAATATATAACAAATTACAAATTACAACTCAGTAATAAAGACACCACCAAAATTTTAAAATGAAGAAAGTATCTGAATAGACATTTCTTAAAAGTAGATAGACAAGTGAGCAATAAATACATGACAAGATTCTCAACATCTTTAGACATTTAAAAAAAGGCAAGTCAAAACTTCAATGAGATACATTCGTACCCAGTAGGATGGCTATCATCAAAAAACAAAACAAACAATAATTATTGACAAGGGTTTTAAGAAATTGGAATGCATATACACTGCTGGTGGGATGTAATATGGTGCAGTCTTTTTGAAAACATTTTGAAGCATTTCCTAAAAATATTTAACATATAGTTACCACATGCCATGTCAATTCCACTCCTAGGCATATATCAAAAAAAAAAAAATGAAAGCATACGTCCACACAAATACTTGTACATGAATGTTCATAGCAACGTTATTAACAATAGCTGTATTAGTAAGCATTCTCTAGAGGAACAGAACTAATAGGATAGATACATATATGAAGGGGACTTTGTTAAGCAGTATTGACTCACATGATCACAATGTGAAGTCCCACAATAGTCCATCTGCAACTGAGGAGCAAGGAAACTGGTCCAAGTCCCAAAACCTCAAAAGCAAGGAAGCCAACAGTGCAGCCTTCAGTCTGTGGCAGAAGGCCCAAGAGCCCCTGGCAAACCACTGGTGTAAGTCCAAGAGTCCAAAAGTTGAAGGACTTGGAGTCTGATGTTCAAGGGCAAGAAGCATCCAGCATGAGAGAAGGATGAAGGCTGGAAGACACAGCAAGTCTGTCTTTCCACCTTCTGCTTGCTTTATTTTAGCCATGCTGGCAGCTGATTAGATGGTGCCCACCCAGATCAAGGGTGGGTCTGCCTCTCCCAGTCCACTGATTCAAATGCTAAACTCCTTTGGCAACACCCCCACAGACACATTCGGAACAATACTTTGCATCCTTCGATCCAATCAAGTTGACACTCAATATTAACCATTGCAATGGCCAAAGAGTTGAACAACACCAATGTCCATTAACCAATAAATGGATAAGTAAACTGTGAAATATCCTTGTAAAAGACTCTCATTCTGCCATTAAAATGAAGTATTGATACATTCTACAATATCAATGAACCTTGAAAACATGCTAAGAGGCCAGACACAAAAGACCACCTATTGTGTGATTCCATTTATATGAAATGACCAGAATAGGCAAATTTGTAATAACAGAGGAAAGATTAGTGGTTACATAGGATCAGTGAGGACGTTGGGAAGTGGGAGATAAATGCTAAAGGGTAAGTAGTTTCCTTTAGGGGAAGCAAAAACATTTCAATAACCAGATTGTGGTGATGGCTGCATAACCCTGAGAGTATGCTACACCACATTGAATTGTGCTCTTTAAATGGCTAATTGTATAATACATGAATTATATCTCAATAAAGTTATAAAAAAAAAGCAAAGGTTCTTATGGGTGAGGATAAGGCTACTGCTATTTGCATGTTATAATTGCCAGAGTGACCATTAAACAATAATAAAGTGCATAATTTCAAAAGTAGTATAGGAAAAAATATGATGAGGAAAAAGTACCTAATTAATGAAAAGAGGACAAGAAATAAGAGAGAAACCATAGAAAGGTGGAACGAATACAAGATACATAATAAATGTTATATATAAAATGCTAATCTATAAATACTTGTAGTAAATGTAAATGCAGTAAATGTTTCAAGTAAAAAAAGTTACCACTTTTGATTTTTAAAATCTTGCTACATATTCATAAGAAATGCCTCAAAAACATAAGGATCCAAGGTCAAAAATGAAAGTATGGCACAAATATTGTAGGCCTATTTCAATCAAATAAATATGATGCAATTATATTGCAATCGGAGTAAATATCTTCATGGCAAAATAGGCTTGGTAAAGATAAGAAGGTAAGTTCAGAAGCAAAGAGAAGGAATGAGGAAAAAAGCAGAAATTAATGAAATAGAATACACAAATATAAAGATCAACAGATCTAAAAGTTGATTATATGAAATAACTGTAACTGTTTAACCAAATTTGCAGTGAGACTAAGCAAAACGAAACTAACAAGTACAAATAATCATCATTAAAATGAAAAAGAGACATAACTACAAATAGTATAGACATTGAAGATATAATAAGATGATTATTATGAAAAACCTTGTGCCAATAAATGTGAAAATAATTAGAAAATATAACAATAAAACTAACAAAAAATTAAATATCTAAATTGCCTATTTCTATTTAAGTAATAAATGTTTACGTAACTTTATATCTTCCCACCATAAAAATCACATGCTGAGGTGATTTTGCAAGCAAGTTCTGCAAAATAATTTTTAAAATCCTATTTTCATTGCATATAAACTTTGCAGTAATAAAAAGTGATTACTCCTCAACTCATTTTATATGGCTACCAAAATCTTGACAACAAAACCTAACAGGGACAAGAGAAAAGAAACTTTATGCCCAAGGACCAATATTATACAAGATAGGTTAAGAAAGGGTGAGCAAAGGGTAATTTTAAATGCCAACTTGATTGGATTAAGGAATAGCTAATACCCGATAAATTATTATTATTTTTGGATGCATCTCTGTGGGTGTTTCCAGAGGAGATTATCATGTGAGTCTAAGTGAACTAGGTGAAGAAGATTTGCCCTCAATGTGGGCAGGCACCATCCAATCTATGAGGAGTCCAGAGAAAACAAAGGTAGGTGAGTCAATCTATTTGCCAAAACTGGGATACACTCTTTCTTGCCTATACTTGGACAAAGACTTCAGGCTCCACAGCCTTTGGACTCCTGGACTTATGCTGACAGGCCCCCAGGTTCTCAGGTCTTTGGCCTAGAACTGGGAATTACACCTAAACCTCCCAGGTTCTGAGGCCTTCAGACTTGGACTGAGCCATGCTACCAGCAGCCCAGGGACTCCAGCTTGGAGGATGTTTATCGCAGGAGTTCTTACCCTCCATGAACGCATGAGTGCATCCCCTCTTACATATCTCTGTCTATCTATATCCTATTGATTCTATTTGGAAAACATGACTAATATGCATGGGAGTCCCCAGATTATAACATTAGGAATGAAAAGGGGACAGAACTACAGATCTTATAAACATTAAAAAATAATTAGGGGATTTTATAAATAATTGCATACTGATAAATTAGGTAATTTGGATGAAATAAACAAATTGTTTTAAAAATACAATTTACAAAGCTGACAAAGAAGAACTAGAAATAAGCAGCTTTATTAGTGAACTGGAAATATTCCAATCGTATACAGTCTACTGGAAAGTAGAAAGCATAAGCATTTCCCAATTTCTTATATAAGGCCTGATTCCAAAACTTGACAAGGACATAGCAAGAATAGAAAATTATAGACCAAGTTTTCTCCTAAACACAGATGGAAAAACTTTTCAAATATTTAGCAAATCAAATCTAACAATACAGGAAAAAGGATAATTCAGTCCAAAAAACTGAGATTTTGAGAATGTGAGAGAATTTAACATTTGAAAATCAGTTAATGTAATTCTCCACATTGACAAAAAAAGAAAAAAATCACATTATAATCTTAATATATTAGATGCAGCAAAATCAGTTGACAAAAATAAAACCAACTCATAATGAAAAAATTCTTCGTAAACTTGGCATAAGGCTGTCGTAAGCTGAGAATTTTTAAAACTTCATAATTTAATAATGAAAAATTGTAAGTTTTCCTTCTGAAACAAAATAATGAGACCAGATTTATGCTAACACCACTTTTATTCAAAACTGTGTCAGAAGTTGATGCAATGAGGAAGAAAAAGCCAAAATTACCGGACAGGAAGTAAGGTTATTTTTCATAGACAGGATGATTTCATATGTAAGAACAATCAAATAGAATATAAAAAATGTGTTAGCATTGGTAAATGCATTTAACAAGAAAACTGTATACAAAATCAATGTACAAAATCAAAACAAAACAAAAACATTTCTATAAATTGGAAACAAACAAAAAACAAAATTTAAAATGATACCATTTATACTAGCATTAAAGCTATCAAACCTTCGTGAATAAACTTAAAGAAAGAAGGGCAGGCTGGGCACGGTGGCTCACGCTTGTAATCCCAGCACTTTGGGAGGTCGAGGCGGGCGGATCACGAGGTCAGGAGATGGAGACCACAGTGAAACCCCGTCTCTACTAAAAATACAAAAAATTAGCCGGGCGTGGTGGCGGACGCCTGTAGTCCCAGCTACGCAGAGAGGCTGAGGCAGGAGAATGGCATGAACTCGGGAGGCGGAGCTTGCAGTGAGCCGAGATTGCGCCACTGCACTCCAGCCTGGGCGACAGAGCGAGACTCCGTCTCAAAAAAAAAAAAAAAAAAAAAGGAAGGGCAAGGAAATCCACTGGAAACAACAAAACTGTATTGAGATAAGTAAGTCCTAAGTAAATGACAGTTTGTATTATGCTCATGGATCAAAAGGCTCAATACAGGAAAAATGTTAATTCTTCACAAACTATATTCAATGTCATCCCAATTAAAATCTAAGCAGGCAAGCAGCTGTGGGTGCATGTGGCTGTACGTCTGTAAATTGACAAGCTGATATCTGCAAATATTTCAAAATGTAAAGGGCCAAGAATAATAAAAAAAAAAAAGTAGAGGACTTACTACGAAATATTAAGGCCTATTATGAAGGAATCTAATCGGTGTAGTATTAGTGCACGTATAGACAGACTAATGGAACAGAATAGGAAGTGTGGAAACTGACTCACACATATTTCACACCTGATTTTTCAGAGATATGACACTTCATCATAGTGGGGAAGAATAATTTTTCTAATAAATTGTGATGGGGCCGGGCGCGGTGGCTCACGCTTGTAATCCCAGCACTTTGGGAGGCCGAGGCGGGCGAATCACGAGGTCAGGAGATCGAGACCACGGTGAAACCCCGTCTCTACCAAAAATACAAAAAAATTAGCTGGGCGTCGTGGTGGGCGCCTGTAGTCCCAGCTACTCGGAGAGGCTGAGGCAGGAGAACAGCGTGAACCCGGGAGGCGGAGCTTGCAGTGAGCCGAGATTGCGCCACTGCACTCCAGCCTGGGCGACAGAGGGAGACTCCGTCTCAAAAAAAAAAAAAAAAAAAAAAAAAAAATTGTGATGGGTCAATTGGACAGGTAGATGAAGAAACATATATCTTGGTCCCTACCTATCTCTATACTGAAATATCAATCCAGATAGATAGCAGTTCTAAATATAAGTAATATTACAATAAAGTATTCAAAGAAAACATAGAAGAAGACCTTATCATGGATAGGTAAAGACTTTTGAAATAGGCCACAAACATGCTAACTATAATTCAAAAGAAATTGATAAATTATATTTTAATTAATAAACTTCTGTTAATGAAAATCCACCATTATGAAATGGAAAAGGCAAAACACAGAGTACGATAACATACATTTATCCAATAAAGGACTCATACCACAAATATATAAAGAACCTTTACAAATCAGTAAGAAAAAGGTAAATCTGAAAAGGAATTTATTAAGTGGGAGTATCCAAATATCCAATAAATATATGAAAATGTGTTCAGCTTAGTCATGAGGGAGATGGACATTTAAACCTCAATGAGATTTTACTATATGCCATCAGAATAGCTACAATGGAACATGCTGGAAAATAACAAGTGTTGAAGATTATAGAACAACTAGTACTCAAATACATTGCCCGTGGGGTGTAAATTGGTAGAATCAATTTGGAAACTTGGACAGTATCTACTTAGGCTAAATATATGCACGCTCATGACCCAGAAATTTTACTTCTATGTATACACCCAACAAAAATGCCTATGGTTGTTTACCAAAAATGTGGCCCAGCATGTTCATGACAGCACCATTTTTAATGGTTTTAAACAAGAAACTATCAATTACTTATTAAGAGTAAAATTAAGAAATAAATTGTAGTGCATTTATGAAATGAGATATAGACAGCAATTATAATCTTTACACACAGCTATATAAATATCAGAAATATAATGTTGAGTGCAGAGAAGTCAAACAAAAAAATACACTATATGATTTCATTTATAAAGTTCTACAGCAGGCAGGACTCATAGACATCAGGATAGTGTATCCTTTCTTTGAGAGAGGTAGTAACTGGGGGAGGGGTGTCTGGGATACTGTTCTTCATGTTCTGTTTCTTGATGTGGACATCATTACAGGATGTGTTCATATGCTCAGTTTGTGAAATTTATCAAGTTGCATATGCATGATGTATGCACTTTTCTGTATGTATAATTTAATTAAAAAAATAAGAACACTCAGCTGTAGCTGTGATACAAGTTTCAGGATGTCACCAACTGCCAAAATGCTCTCAACACCTATGATGCTAAGTGTAGTGCTACTGTAGAGAAAAAAAGAACAGAAAAAACAAACAAACAAAAACCACTTCACGACATTGCCTACCAGCAGCAACATCCAAAACATTAACAAGCTGCCCCCATCTCACTCTTTTTTTTTTTTTTTTAATTATACTTTAGGTTTTAGGGTACATGTGCACAATGTACAGGTTTGTTACATATGTATCCATGTGCCATGTTGTTTTGCTGCACCCATTAACTCATCATTTAGCATTAGGTATATCTCCTAATGCTGTCCCTCCCCCCTCCCCCCACCCCACAACAGTCCCCAGAGTGTGATGTTCCCCTACCTGTGTCCATGAGTTCTCATTGTTCAATTTCCACCTATGAGTGAGAACATATGGTGTTTGGTTTTTTGTCCTTGCGATAGTTTACTGAGAATGATGTTTTCCAATTTCATCCATGTCCCTACAAAGGACATGAACTCATCATTTTTTATGGCTGCATAGTATTCCATGGTGTATGTGTGCCACGTTTTCTTAATCCAGTCTATTGTTGTTGGACATTTGGGTTGGTTCCAAGTCTTTGCTGTTGTGAATAGTGCCACAATAAACATACGTGTGCGTGTGTCTTTATAGCAGCATGATTTATAGTCCTTTGGGTATATACCCAGTAATGGGATGGCTGGGTCAAATGGTATTTCTAGTTCTAGATCCCTGAGGAATTGCCACACTGACTTCCACAATGGTTGAACTAGTTTACAGTCCCACCAACAGTGTAAAAGTGTTCCTATTTCTCCACATCCTCTCCAGCACCTGTTGTTTCCTGATTTTTTAATGATGGCCATTCTAACTGGTGTGAGATGGTATCTCACTGTGGTTTTGATTTGCATTTCTCTGATGGCCAGTGATGATGAGCATTTTTTCATGTGTTTTTTGGCTGCATAAATGTCTTCTTTTGAGAAGTGTCTGTTCATGTCCTTTGCCCACTTTTTGATGGGGTTGTTTGTTTTTTCTTGTAAATTTGTTTGAGTTCATTGTAGATTCTGGATATTAACCCTTTGTCAGATGAAATAAAAGAGGATACAAACAAATGGAAGAACATTCCATGCTCATGGGTTGGAAGAATCAATATCGTGAAAATGACCATAACGCCCAAGGTAATTTATAGATTCAATGCCATCCCCATCAAGCTACCAATGACTTTCTTCACAGAATTGGAAAAAACTACTTTAAAGTTCATATGGAACCAAAAAAGAGCCCGCATCCCTAAGTCAATCCTAAGCCAAAAGAACAAAGCTGGAGGCATTAGGCTACCTGACTTCAAACTATACTACAAGGCTACAGTAACCAAAACAGCATGGTACTGGTACCACAACAGAGACATAGATCAATGGAACAGAACAGAGTCCTCAGAAATGATGCCGCATATCTACAACTACCTGATCTTTGACAAATCTGACAAAAACAAGAAATGGGGAAAGGATTCCCTATTTAATAAATGGTGCTGGGAAAACTGGCTAGCCGTATGTAGAAAGCTGAAACTGGATCCCTTCCTTACACCTTATACAAAAATTAATTCAAGATGGATTAAAGACTTAAATGTTAGACCTAAAACCATTAAAATCCTACAAGAAAACCTATGCAATACCATTCAGGACATAGGCATGGGCAAGCACTTCATGTCTAAAACACCAAAAGCAATGGCAACAAAAGCCAAAATTGACAAATGGGATCTAATTAAACTAAAGAGCTTCTGCACAGCAAAAGAAACTACCAACAGAGTGAACAGGCAACCTACAGAATGGGAGAAAATTTTTGCAACCCCATCTCACTCTTACTTCCCAAATATTGTGTGAGTTCTAAGTAGAACATGATTCACACACAAGAAAATGCTAAACATGGGCCCCAGCCTCTGAAATATGGAAAAGCCTATGAGAAAATGGTTAAAGGGATGCTGAATGCCAAATCCATCAGTGCCAATCCATCATATCCCTTGAAAAGAGTGAGGTGCTTGTGTAACACAGCAACACATGACCATCTTTTGGGGGAAGTTGGAAACATCAGTCCTGAGTTGAAGGTGATGTCTGCACCCATATCTATGGGACCATCAGCATATGCCAAAGCAAGCAAAATATCAAAACATTATGGTCCCAAGGGATAGTGGGAGTAGAATAGGAACAGATCAAGAATGAAGTTTTGCACAACACTATTTCAAAGGGCCAGAGACAATGAACTATCACAGGAGATTGGAGAAAACCTTTCAGAGAAATAAAAAGGGGCAGAGCACTGTGGCTCAGGCCTATAATCTCAGCACTTTGGGAGGCCAAGGTGGGCGGATCACCAGAGGTCAGGAGTTTCAGACCAGCTTGGCCAACATGACAAAACCCCATTTTTACTAAAAATACAAAAATTAGCTGGTCGTGATGGCACACTCCCGTAATCCCAGCTACTCTGGAGGCTAAGGCAGGAGAATTGCTTAAACCTGGGAGGCAGAGGTTGCAGTGAGTCAAGCTTGCACCACTGCACTCCAGCCTGGGTGACAGAGTGAGACTCCACCTCAAAAGAAAATAAATAAATAAATAAATAAAAAGGAAACCAGGAAAGAAAAGAGCCAGATTCCAACGGAGGAAAAATATTTTAAGAAGTTCAAATATAGAAGAAGAGTCCTTAGAATTTGTTCATGGTGAAATACAATACTATATTTGGAAGACACCTTATAAATAATTATCTCCAGTCTTCTTACTATGGAGATGAGAAAACTAAGTCCCAAAAGAGTTAAATTCTTGGTTGTGAGGGAGAGCATGACGCCTGCAAGGATCTTGAAGTAAGGATTTGAAGGATTATGAAGTCAATGAATAAGCTAAATGGAACTGAACTAATTATTTCACCTCTCTGCTTACTCAACTGTAGAAAACAGCAGGTAGGTGCAGGAGTAAATAAGTCAGTTCTCTCATGCACCTAGCACAAAGCTGTCACCTTATGCCCTTGAGGGTTTGTTTTTTAATTCCCTCTTTTTAAGCTCCTTGAGGGCAGAGACCACTTATGCTGGATTCTCTGTGGCATCTCCAGTATTTAGGAAGCTGTTTGGCGCATATATACACTCAACACATGTTCCTTGCATAAATGAAGGAAATCTTGGTATTGCAGCTGATCAACCAGAGTTGTAACTGATGTTTCTCTTATTCTAGCTACTCTTTTGAGACTGTATTTGTTAGTAGAGGCCCTATGGACAGAGTGCAAACTGCTCCACCAGGCTATAGCAAAGTGGAACTGCATCTTCTTTTAAGGCCAAAGGAGAGGCCCCAGAAAAGTGTATTTTCATATATTAGCTGCCCTACTCTTCAGACTGCAGTGTTACTCTTCTTGCATCTGTTTATAATCACTCATGCCACCGTTCCTCGCAAGCAAGCAGAGGCCAACTGAACAAAAGGCAGCAGGATGATAGGTGGTGTAAATTTCCCAACTCCTTCTGCTTTTCATTCAGCTAAGCATACTTCAGCCTCTTAAAAACAATGCGATTTCTTGATGTTCCATCGAAATTTGCAGAGCTTCTTTTGAATCACCTCATTATAGCTGCCCCCTTCCACCTTGACTAAAAGAGGAAAACAAAACAAAATAAGAGCTAAAATTCCAGATGGCTTGTGTGTTTGAGGCTTTTATTTGTTTTCATTTTGTTGTTGTTGTTATGGTGAGTGAAGACCAATGGAAGTTGTACAAATCCAGTCTCGGGTCTCTACCTTATTGACTTGCTGAGAACCCCACTCTCGCCAGAAAAGCAAGGCTGATAGAGTATATGAGCAGGATGAATTCTGGCTCAAAAATCCACAAAATGTCAGTGTCCGAAGGGCATAAAAGATTATCTAGTGTATCCTCCATACTTTAAAGACTAAAAACTGAAACCAAGTGAGGTGAACAATTTGCCCATGGTTTCTTGAGGATGAGCAAAATTTTGCATCCCTTTGATCTAATACTTCTTCCTTTAATTTAAAGTGGTGTGAATTTTAAGCAAAATAAAATTCCACATGCTTCTGATTGGGTTCCATTCACTGCATCCAAAAATCATTTAGTCTGAGGCTGTCAGTGATCGAGCCACCCTCTGAGCCTCTTTACAGGCATTTAAACCTTTTGGAAATGTAAAATGGTATTTTTGCCAAAGCAAAGCAAAATTCCCTTGAACTGGGGCTTTTGTAGTGAGAGAGAGAGAGAGAGAGAAAGAAATAGAGAGAATTGAGATGGAAAAAAAGCAGAAGAGAGATGATAAGAATTCGTATCTAAATATTATCTTTTATTATCTTTTTATAAATTGAAGCTGCATTTTCTTGCTCCTGTTGTTGTCTCATAAAGTCTGGCATAATACACTGTGCCTTCCAGGTTAGACTGAGGACAGGAGGCTTAGAAGTCCCTTTTCAAGAGCCACCAGATCCAGTACAGATAATTGACCACTGCTTCTCTTAGGGAGAGCTCTGTGACCACTTGATCATGGAACTTCCTTGATGTTGTCAAAAATGCCCATGGATCCTTCCTGTTAGGAGCTGGGCTTACACAATCATTTATTTTCCTGAGTTCACTTCTGAACCATAACAAACCCTCAGTGGGCTCCAGAGAGACAGAGTTAAATAGTTTCCTCTATTCATCATTCTGGAGCTTAGAAATAATTAGCCCAACTGAACTGTATTTGTTCTATTAGAAATAGAAATGGTGAGTAGCCCTTCTCAAGAGCACACAGAGTCTGAAGCCAATTGACCCTGAAAATCATGCCAAACGCAGAGAAAGCCTTTCAGAGGGGCTGATCACCCCTCAAAGGTGGGGCCCATGAAAGGGCCTGTGAATGTCAAGAGATAAAGTGAAGCAGACACCAGAGGGCATTACTGGGACACTGTCACCATGCTACCTCCTACCTTCGCACTGCTCAACTCCCTCATCCAATATTGCTCCAAAGGAACAACTGTTGACCATCCCCAGGCTCTTAGCAATGTTTGGGCTTGAGAGACTCATTTGCCAAGTGGTTCGCAGCCTTATGGCAAAGTAATTGGGTTTCTCCCTTTTGATCCACACAGCCCAATAAAGACTATAAATAAAGACTCGCTTTTCCCCTTGAAAGCCCCCCCTTCCTGATTTCACCTGGGCACACATTTAATTGTGGAAAGAGGAGGATGAGGTAGTGACGTGATGTGGGCCTGCAGTCTTGCCAAAGCGAGTGCTTCTTGGAGATGGCTCTGTCGGAAAGGGAATGTGATGGTTCTCGGGGGTGGATGGAAGAACAGGAGGTGTAGTCCTGTGCGAGGGCCCAGGTGACTGTACGCTACTGCTCTATTTCCAAGGGGGAGAAATCATCACTGGAGAGGCCAGTTCTTGTGCAACTTCAGCCTCCATTTTCAAATGAGGGCACAGGGGATGCCCTCAGTTGAAGGCATGAGGACTAGGGGCAGCTGGAGGAGGTGCTCCAGCCCTCATTTCTTCACTTCCAGACCATTTGTCATTTAATACTTATTCAAGCAGGTTTCTCAATCTGGGCTCTAGGGGCATTTTGAGCCAGATAATTCTATTTTATGGGAAGCTGTCCTGTACATTACAGGATGATGTTTAGAGGCATGCCTGGTCTCTACTCAATAGATGTCAGTATCAAATCTCACTTTTTAATGATGTGACAACCAAAAATCAAAAATGTCTCAAGAGATAGCCAAATGTCCCCTTGAGAGTAAAACTGCCTGAGAAGAATCAGTGGCCTAAAGGATCCAAATGCATTTTACAGGGCTCACCAATGACCTGCAGTTTGGACCAAAAGCTGCACTCAGAAGATTTAGACCCAAGCCAGTTCTGACCACCACCCATCATTCCTGCTGGAAGGGCACCCCAGAACCCAGGCACTTTTGTGCCAGAGCCCCACTCTGGGCTCCCTTATTCTTTCCCCGTTCCCACACAGATATGGGCTCTTCTGCCTGCCCTTGGAGTCCTCAGCCTAGTTTTAGAAGATCCAGAAAAGGAAACAAATAAAAATAAACAAAGGGGTAGAAATGAGCAAGGGAGAAAGTAAAATATTTAAAAGTAAACAGTCTGGGGGTAGTGAAAAAAATGTCTCTCTCTCTTCTCTCTCTCTGTCTCCCTCTCTCTGTCTCTAATAGAGCTCCTGGGCTTTCTCAAGTCAGCTGCTGTCTGAGTCTGGTTTTCATTTGCAGTCCCCCTCAACTTCGCTTCTTCTCATAGATAATTTGACTTGATTACTTTCTGAAAGGGCAGACAGAGCTGGAGCAGCTTTGCACTCATTTACTTGTCACTCCTAGCATTGGCTTAATTTGGCTTGAGCTGCACCTCCCCCTCCCAGGAATAATTGTAAGGCTGGGATCCAACTCCCAGGGGAAGGGCTGGGAGGACATGGGCAGTCTAGCCCACTCTGTCCAAGTTAGGCAGGCAGCCCCTTGCATGTAGAAAGGCTGACACCCTTTGACAGAAAAGGAATGGTAGCTTAACAAAAGGCTGAAGCTGTCAATTCCCCACCAGAATGAATTTTGACTTTGTCCCTCGATAGCAACATCAGCTAGGAATATAAAATAAAACTTGGGGATAGTTAAAAATCAAATTGTTGGCATGGTAAGGACAAGAACGCCTGGGTTGCACTTTTTTTTTCTATTTCTCATGATGCCTGGCATAGCACTGGGCACATAGAGGAGTTTGATAATTTTTTTTTTTATTTAATGGTCATATTGTGTAGAACCCATTCTAATGAGACTGTGTTGTGAGTGGTGTTACCTTTTCCCAAAATATTGTTGTATAAACTCTGAGATTATTAACCTTTTTCATACTGGGGTAAAGTGTTACAGGACCAGATATTTTAAAATAAATGGTCTGTGGCCATGTCACTGTAATAGTTTTCATTCTACTGTTTCTGAAAGGCTCATTTGAAGATTCTACATTTGTGTGCAGCTTTATGAAAACTATAGCCTTCAATTATTTTTTTTCTAATTGCTAGTGAGTCTATTTTATAAACTAGGGGTTAGAAATGACAATGTGGTGGGGGTTTTCTGTTTTTGTTTTTTCTGCCAGTAAGCTGTTTTTTGTTTTTACTATTATTTTTATTTTCTATTATTGGCTTTTGACAAAGCCTGTCCTCTCCAGCTCTTCACCATCCAGATGTCCCCTATGGCCTTATAAGTAATGCTTCAGATACTTATATTTCTTGCCTGGCTCCTGTTTGAAATAATATCATGGTTTATGCCAAACATACAGTACTTGGAATTTGTAAATCCATATTAAATTGCCATTGCTATTGTTAAAAATGGTCAACAATCAGGAATTTTATATTGTTCAACCTATAATACACTGTTAATTCTCAGCTATGAGACTAGGAATGAATTCTGCCTAGTTCTTGCTTCATAACTAGGAAGGGGCTCTATTCAAGACTCACAGAGGTGCTTAATAGTTACAGTTCGATTAGGGCTTCAAAGTCTTTAAAGAGACTTTGGTTGTCTGGGATTTTAAATTTGGGCATATGCGTACAAAGGAGTAGAGAAGAAAGGTCTACAGTGTGGGGTTTTGGATCAGAAATACTTTGGTTTGAGCTGCAGTTCAAGCCCTCCGTGTCCTTGGGCAAGTGACTAAATCTTCCCATGCTTCTGTTTCTTCATCTAGAAGTCCATAATAACAATGATATTTGATAATAATAACAAGATTGATCTAATATCCTTTCAGAGAAGAATGTTATGACTAAAACGCTTAACACAAAGCCTCAAATATAATAAGCATTTGATTGATGGCAGCTGTTATTACTACCATCTTAAATAATATCATTATTAGTAGTTGGTTATGAAATAAGTACAACACATAATGCAAAAAATCTGTCCCCTGAAAACTCCAAAGAGAATAACAAACAATATTCAGATTCCTGAAAAACCTTTTTTCTCAAAGATGTATCTTTGTGGTGTGTGAGTATGTACTTGCGTGTCTGTGCATCTAGCTATAAAAAAGTGTGTGTGTTTTGTGTTGAGAGTGTGTGGATGGGAGTGGTTTCTTGCATTCACATTTCAGTTTTATATGTTACCTCAATTTGACAACTGAAAAGAGGTTAAGCATCACAGGGAGAAGAAATTCATGGTTGAGAAATAGGTTGATTTTGTCACATTCTGTTGGCTCAAGGTTGTGAAAATTAAGTGTAGGAATGTTGCTTTCTTTTTCCTTCTGGCAAATGAAAAGGCCAAAGCTCAGAATTGTTGGAAATGACAGCCCAATTAATCAGGCTCCATGCTTCAAACTAGGTGCTGAGCCTGTCCATGGTTGTGAAATTTTTAAATGACCCCTTTGTCCTCGGTAGTGCCAAAGTGAAATTCCTGTGGGATCACTTGCTTCTTGGCACCTGGTATCTGACCAACAAGAATGCGAGACAAAAAGTTCTTTCAAAAAAAGAGCCCAAGCTGTGCTTTTGTTTCGTCTGAAAGAAAAAGGTAATTTTACAGAAATACAGCAGAATTATCCAACTACACTATATGCCTCTGGCAGGTATCTCTCTATAAACAACTGAATCCAATTAGACCTACAAATGTTGACTCCATTTTTTAGAATGCCAACAGAAAAGAAGGATTGTAATATTCATAGACTTTTAGAATGGAGAGCCGAGACCAAATCTTCTTTTCTTCTACTCCCTGAATTTCTTTCGTCATATGGGGAACAATTTTTTTATTAGATGGAGCACAAAGAGATAAATGTCTAAGATAGCACAGGAAGATACAGTTAGAATGAGAACCATGATCTCCTAATTCCCAAGCAAAGTCTTTGCACCCTAATGGACCCCCAACAGTAGAGACCTATGAACTCTCTTCTTCCACTGCTGGAGAAACAACATTGAGATCAACCTAGAGATATAGCCTGCTTTACAAAGTTCATATAGGATTTCCAAATACTTCATCTCAATTGCTCCTGACTACATTACTATGAAATAAATTGGACAAGTATCATATCATAGGCATTTTATGCACAAGCAAACAGACTCAGAAATGTTAAGGAACTTGGCCTAAAGTCTCAGGAAGCTGAGTATCCTCTCCAGGTCTCCTAACTCCAAATCGATTTTGTACTAAGATGGGATGGAATTACTTCAAAAGAAACATGACAGAAGAACAGAGATGTTTTTTGTTTGTTTTTGTTTGTTTGTTTTTTTCTTTTTGAGATGGTGTCTTGCTTTGTCACCCAGGCTGGAGTGCAGTGGCGTGATCTCAGCTCACTGCAAGCTCTGCCTCCCGGGTTCATGCTATTCTCCTGCCTCAGCCTCCTGAGTAGCTAGGACTACAGGTGCCCGCCACCACACCCGGCTAATATTTTGTATTTTTAATAGAGATGGGGTTTCACTGTGTTAGCCAGGATGGTCTCAATCTCCTGAACTTGTGATCCGCTCACCTCGGCCTCCTAAAGTGCTGGGATTACAGGCGTGAACCACCGCACCCGGCCAAGAACAGAGATGTCAAATAGCTTACCTGAAGTTATACAGCCATCTCAGATTAAATAACTTTTCCCTGGAACATGAGTGATTGATAATGGAGGCCTTTTATTGCTTTTTAAAGAAAATGTCAGCATTGATGGTTGGTAATTTACCAAAGAGGGTAAAATGTGCCCAGCCTGCCAATGACTCGCTCAGTGAATGCTTTTTTGTCACTTGTTGTATGCTTGAGAATCTTGCTGGACACTTTTTGTACACTTAAAATTTACCTCTTTGAACTCTATGAGTTAAGTAGGACTAATCCAATTTTTCAGAGTAGGAATTGAGGCTTTGAGAGAACAACAAAGTGTCCAAGTCATATTGCTGAAAAACCAAGGTATGCATCAAGGTAGAGCATGATGAAAATTATTTGAGGCTTTGTAACTATTTATGGCTTTTTATGACTTGATGCAGGTCCTAGCCTCCATACTAAGGAAAACAGAATCAATGTATTGAAATTTAAAACCCAAGTCTAACCTATTTTAATGTCTATACCCTTTCTTCTACTGGCCAATTTCTTAGCCATAAAGAGTACTATTGATCTAAAGTTTCTCTTCTGAATAGGAATAACAGGACCATTTCCAGCCCTTTGAAGATCTCTAAAAAAATACATTTTCATAAAATAATAGTTATTGCCCTCTTGAATCACATTGCCTTATTACTTCTTTTTTTTTTTTTTTTTTTTTGAGACAGAGTCTCGCTCTGTCGCCCAGGTTAGAGTCCGCCTCCTGGGTTCACGCCATTCTCCTGCCTCAGCCTCTCCGAGTAGCTGGGACTACAGGTGCCCGCCACCATGCCCGGCTAATTTTTTTTGTATTTTTAGTAGAGACGGGGTTTCACCTTGGTCTCGATCTCCTGACCTCGTGATCCGCCCGCCTCGGCCTCCGAAAGTGCTGGGATTACAAGCGTGAGCCACCGCGCCTGGCCGCCTTATTACTTCTACAATTTTGACTTCATTCATTTAACCTCTCCATAGACTGCACAATTTGCCTTTCCCACATGAGTATTATTGTGTTATTCTAATACCTGTGGAAGTTAAAACAATACAGTCATCTATTGAATAGGGAGTTGGATCATTACAGCCCAGTTTAGAAAGTAATTTTCCCAACACATGCTTTATTTAAAGTCAAGGAAGAAGCCTCCATTATAAATGCTTTCCACTGTAAAGGGTAATGAGTTGCCTGGAAGCTCTGATTAGCTGATTTCTCCTGTGTACTCCCTGCAATGGGCAAATCCGTGCTGGACTCAGTCACTGCCTACTTGGCCTCAGTTATATGGCTCTCTTTGACTTGTTCTTGGTTCACCACCTTCTTTCCCTAACTCTCTCCAGGGCAGTAGTTGCTCAACTGATTTCTCACCCAAACAATTCTCTTGATAAGTTGAGGCCTGACAGAGAGCCCAGGAAGTGCCCTGTTCCATGACCAACAAGGACATCTTGGTGGCTCTGCAACAGCTATGTCTTGTGACTTGCATTTGTAGGATGTCTGAACTCTCTCCTATATCTCTAGAAACATAAGCAAATAATCATTCCAAATAGATATAGGGCTAAATTTCCTGAAGTGTACGCTTGGCAATACTAGCTCTTTCTGTGGTCACCTTTTGTGGTCATTATTTGAGAAACAGTCCTCAGCAGGTACACAGAAAGCACTCTACTTCCTATCGCAGAGATTAGCACTGAATATTAACATAAATGATGGGAGAAATTCTACAGTAAAAAAATTCATGGCTGGACGTGGTGGCTCTTGCCTGTAATCCCAGCACTTTGGGAGGCTGAGGTGGGCAGATCACGAGGTCAGGAGATTGAGACCATCCTGTCTAACATGGTGAAACCCTGTCTCTACTAAAAATACAAAATATTAGCCAGGTGTGGTGGCGGGCACCTATAGTCCTAGCTACTCAGGAGGCTGAAGCAGGAGAATAGCGTGAACCTGGGAGGCAGAGCTTACAGTGAGCCGAGATCACGCCACTGCACTCCAGCCTGGGCGACAGAGCGAGACTCCGTCTCAAAAAAAAAAAAAAAAAAAAAAAAAAAAATTCATCTCATTTTATTCAACCCAGTTATTACTAAAGTTACTTGACCATGGAACTGGGATTTTCAGTGAACACTAATAAACACCTTCTAGCACTGCTTCTTCATGAAATGTACTTTCCGAAATTCCAGATGAGGGAAATTTTGTTTTACCTAAGAGCTCTTTCTGTTCCCAAATTGTAAGAATGTTAATTAAACTGAAAGTGGCCTCATAGGTGATCAAATTCCAAAGCTCTACCTTCGCTCTGAACCCTCATTTAAACTTCCCACATCCTCACGTTCTCTTTGCTGGTACTATCTTCATCTCTAACACCAAAATGCCATTCATGCCTTGGCTCAAATGTTTAAACTACAGATAGTTCTTTTCTATTAGCCTTGGCTTAAGTTCCATTAGTAGGAAAAGAAAAATGCTGAAAGTATGTAATAATATACATAGAAACAAGAACAGATATAACCTTGGATGTTAAGATTAAGTGAGATTTAAATTGTCTTCTTTATTGTTTTCTATGTTTTTAGAGTTTTCTGTAGTTATTTTTAATTTTTGTATTCTTAGAAAAAAAAAATGCCGATCTCTTAAAGGAACTCATTTTTAACTTCTCCAGAGTCATCATATATCTTACTTATCCCTTTTCAAAGTCCATCTGTATTAGTCCATTCTTGCATGGCTATAAAGAAATACCTGAAACTGGGTAATGTATAAAGAAAAGAGGTTTAATTGGTTCATGATTCTGCAGGCTGTAGAGGGAGCATGATGCTGATATCTTCCCAGCTTCCTGGGGTGCCTCAGGAAACTTACAGTCATGGTGGAAGGTGAAGGGGGAGCCAGCACTTCACATGGCCAGAGCAGGATGAACAGAGAGTAAGTGGGGATGTGCAGTGTACCTTTAAATAACCAGATCTCCCAAGAACGAACTCACTATCACTAAAACAGTACCAAGAGGGATGGTGCTAAACCATTCATGAAGGATCTGCCGCCATAATTCAATCACTCCAGGCCCCACCTCTAACACTGGGGATTAAATTTGGGTGAGGACACAGATTCAAACAATATCACTATCCATAAATTTCATGAGTTTCATTGTTTTTCAAAATTTTATTTGCTTTTAATTTCATATAAACACATCTGCAGATGCTTTAACTTTGCAAACTTACTCATGTCATCTGATGTTCTAAAACTTCACCTAAATGGCTCATGGGATTGCTGTCCTATAAGTAAGCTAGCATTGCCTTGAACATAAGACTAGTCTCAACTAACGGCAAAATCTTGTTTCTGCCTGTGTCCAATTAGTTGTAGTATATGCCTGATCCTCATTTCTTGAAAACATAGCTATATAATTTTATTTTATGTAAATTTTTTTCAAAAGTTCAATTTATTTCAATGTATTTATTTAAGTGGCATATTCCTCTACCAGGTCCTGGATAAAAATAGAATGTTCCAGGCTATTCAGTGAGTAATCAAGCATCCACATGACCCTAAGAGTAGGAAGTCCAAAAGTCCAATATATACAAATGTAAATACTGCTATCTTATCCTCCTTCTGTACCCTTGATTCCTCTCATGCTTACACATGTCTTAGTCTTAGGATAAGAAATTCCATCAGATCCAATCCTTTCTTCATGATCTTGCAGCAGCAGGACACTGGCTGCTGAGCAGAAAGTGGCCAGAATAATAATGGCAATGTCTTTGCCTTTCATACAAATCACAGGTGATATATTATTGCCTTCCCTGATGAGTTGTTTGCTCCCCATTTAATGAAAGTGGAGCTAAAATAATTAGGGTCTCAACTTAAAACTTTTTCAATTTCCATGCCTTCAGTAAAGAGAGCTCTCAAAATTGGCTACAGCCCCTTTGGGCGAGTTTTGAAAAACCGCTACCCCCTAAATTGGAGAGGCAAGTGAATATGGATAATCACGGCTTACCAGAGCAGCAGCCCAGAAATCTACCTCTGAATCCAGTATCGTAATAGGAGAACTTAAATGCTAATTAGTAAATTTTTGGAGGCTCAGAGTAGATAAGCTTGAGAGTTAAAAACTCCAGGGGGGGATGTTATTCTTAAGACAACCTCTACATTTTCATGTGTTTTACCCCCAGGTGCCTTACCCAGGTTGTTAGGATGAAGATCAAAGAAATATTATCTTATGCTTCCTTTAGGGGGAGGAAAAGAGCGATCATTTTTGAAATATGCCCAGGTATTATGTTCTCTTTAACAAAAGCCACCTCTCAAAGGAAACTATTTTACCAGAGCCTAACCACCTTGGGTCTTACAGAGCCTAATTAACCTTGGGGAAGTGCAATATCTAACAACAGCCTGTTTCAGCCTTCTATGTGTGGCGATTTGAAACACTCAACTCCATTTCTATCTAGCCTTTCTATGTTGCTGAAAGAGGAGAGAGAATTGAGACACACTTGCAAAGGTTACAGCCCAGGGGTACAGGCTCACTGAAAGATAAAGAATTAATCATAGGACTATAGAAAACCTCTTCAACATTTACCACCACTTCAATACAGCTTCCCTATAGTAAAGCATTACAACTAAAAAATTGTAAGTCTCAGAACTTATTTAAGAAGTCTCTAGGGAAACCCAAAAACAACAAAGAAGAAAAAAATAAGGACACCTGAGGAAAATTTAACCTCTGACACCAACAACTATAGTAAACAATAGGCACACACTAACTCCTAGCCACAAAAACATAAAATCTCACAATAGAGGCTGATTTGCCTTAGTTCCTTTTACTTAATAAATCATGTCTAGCATTCAATAAGAAATTGCAAGGCATGTTGAAAGGCAAAAAAAAAACTCAAGAGATCAAGCAAGTCTCAGAACCAGATACAGCTATGGCAGAGAGTTTGGAATAATAAAACCACAAATTTAAAATAACTATGAATAATATGCTAATATGCTAAAAGACCTACTAAAAAAGTGTACAAAAGGCAAGAACAGATGAGTTATATAAAAGCAAGATGGAAAACTTAATAATCAAAAGGAAAGCTAGAAATAAAAAAAAAAAACGCTATAACAAAATGAATAATGCTCTTGATGAGCTTATCACTAAACGTCACACAGCCAAGGAATGAATTAGTGGGCATGAAGCTATGTCAACATAAACTTCCCAAACTAAAATTTAAAGAGAAAAGGGAATTTTTAAAACGGAAAGGAATATTCAAGAACTTTGGGGCAACTACAAAGATGTAAGATATATATAATGGAAGAGTGGAATGAAAATAAAAAGAAAACAGAGCAAAAATATTTGAAGTCACATGGCTGAGAATTTTCCAAAAAATCTCAGGCAACATCATGCAAGTTAAATGACAAAAGAGTACACACAGGCACATCATATTCAGATTGCAGAAGAGAAAGACAGGGTAATTTTTTTAAATGATTTATAAAAGAAAAAACAATAAATTTAATTTCATCAAAATTCAAAACTTTTCCCTGTGAAAGATGCTGATAAGAGAATAAATACAAGCTCAGACTGGGAGAGAACCACCTATATGACAAAGGAATTATAACTAGATTATGTAAAGAACTTTAAAAACTTAACAATAAATGAAAGCAAATAATCCAATTAAAATAAGCAAAAAACACCAAGAACCATTTCACTAAAGAACATATACAAATGGCAGATAAGCAGATGTCTAAAATCACTACTCATCAAGGAAATGCAAATTAATGCCACAGTGAGATATCATTGTGCATCGATTAACAGCTAAACTATTAATGATAATAAAAAAGTAACATTCCCAAATGCTGATGAGGACATGGTTTCTACCAGTTTCTACCGGTTCTTTCATATATTGATGGTGAGAATATACAATGGTATAGCCAGTTAAGAGAATCGTTTAGCAGTTTCTTAAAAAGTCTGAATCTACCCTTTCCATAAAACATAGCAATTATAATCCTGAACATTTATCCCAGATAAATAAAAACTTAGGTCTCCAAAAACATGAAGACAATTGTTCATAGCAGCTTTATTTGTGATAGTCAAAATCTGGAAACTATCAAAATGTCCTTAAATAGAAAGTTAAATTATGGTACATCCATGCCATGGAATACTACTCAACAATGACAATAATAATAATAATAACTGAAAATTATTGACATATGCAATAACTTGGATGAAAATTAAGAGCATTATGCTGAGTGGAAAAAAAGTCTTAAAATGTTACATATTATACGGTTCCATTTATATAACAATTTTTGAAATGACAAAATTATAGACGTGGGAAACAAATAGTTGTTGCCAAGGGTTGTGGGTGAAAAGGGGAAGGAAGTGTGTGTGTGACTTTATGTGATTATTAACAGAGAGAACTTTGTGGTGATGACCAGTTCCATACCTTGATTGTGGTAGGGATTACAGAAATCTACATGTGAGATATAATGGCATAGAATATATACATATTACATTGTTGTCAAATTCCTAGCTTTGAAATTAAACTATAATTATGTAAGATGCAGCCATCAGAGCAACTGAATAACAGATATACAAGGTGTCTTTTTACTATCATAAAAACTTCCTGTGAATATGTAATTATTTCAAAATAAAAATATATTTTAAATATTGAAATATATTAAACACTATATATAAAATAAAATATCAAATGCAAACTCTGAGGTTAAAACGTATCATAACAGAAATTTCACTTGACAGGCTAAACAGCAGCTCTGAGTGGGCAAAAGAGAGAATAAGCAAACATGAAGCTTAAAGGAAAGTGAACAGAACCTCAGAAACCTATGAGGCAATATCAAGCATCAATATACATAAATTGTGAGTCCCAGATGAAGAGGAGGAAAAGAAAATAACAAAAAGTTATGTGAGAAGTAATGGCCCCAAACTTTCCAAATTTGATGAAAAAGATTAAAGTACACTCTCATTGAACTCCAAGTGTCATATATACAAAGAGATCTCTACCCAGACAAATCATAGTGAAGTTGTCAAAAGCCAAAGGCAAAGAAAAAGTCTTGAAATCATCAAAAGAAAAATGGCTCATAATATACAAGAGAATCATAAGAAAATTAACACCTAACATTTTAATGAAAGCAATGGAGGCCAGAAAGCAGTCAGATGACATATTTAAAGTACAGAAATAAGGCTGGGCGTGGTGGCTCATGCCTGTAATCCCAGCACTTTGGGAGACTGAGGCGGCCAGATCACTTGAGGCCAGTAGTTCAACAGCAGCCTGGCCAACATGGTAAAACCCTGTGTCTACTAAAAATACAAAAACTAGCCGGCATGGTCTAATAGCACATTTCTGTAGTCTCAGCTGCTCAGGAGGCTGAGGCAGGAGAATAACTTGAACCTGGGAGGCGGAGGTTTCAGTGAGCCGAGATTGTGCCACTGCAAGTACAGAAATAAAAATGTCAACCAAGAATTATGTATCAAGCAAATCTCTCCTTCAAAAACAAAATTTTTAATACATTTCCAGATAAAGATGGAGAATTTTTTGGTACCAAACCTTCCTTATAAGAATGCTAAACCAAAGGAAGCTCCTTCAAGCTAAAAGAAAATTACACCACTGAAGAGATAGAGTACTGATAAAGGCAATTATATAGGTAAATAAATAAAACAGTATATTTTTTCTCTGTTCTCATAACTTATTTAAAAGACAATTACATAAAATAACAACTAGATGATTTTAGTTTTGGATATATAACATATAAAGAGGTAATATATGAGATAATATTAATAATAGCACAAAGGTGGAATGAAGGAAAGGAGTTAAACTAGAGCAAAGAGATGACATCAGATGGTAACTTGAATTCATAAGAAGGAATAAAGAGCTCCAGAACCAGTAAATATGTGTATTAATATAAAAGACTCTACAAATTCTACAAATATACTTTCTTTTTCTTGTTATAATTGTTTTAAAAGATGAGTAATAAAGGAATAATTATAACACCATACTATTAGGTTCATAATGCATATAGATGTTCTATAATACTATAGATGTACTATACATAGTAGCAATAACAAAAGGAGAAAACAAAAACAAAATAGAGCAAATCAATGAAATCTAAAGTAAGTCCTTTAAAAATATCAACAAAATTAGACACACTTTTAGCAAATTATCAAGATAAAAAGAGGAAAGACAGATATTGCCTATATCAGAGATTAAATAATGAATTTCACTATGGATCTTACATAAATTAAAAGTATCAAAAGGGAATATTATAAACAACTTTATGTCTACATATTGAACAATGTAGATAAAATGGACAAATTTCTAGAAAGACACAAAATGACTCAAGAAGAAATAGAATATTTGAAGAGACCTATACCAAGTAAATCAATTAAATTAAGAATTAAAGTTTTCTCACAAATAAAAGTTCAGGGCCAGATAGCTTCATTGGTAAATTTTGTAGAACATTTAAGGAACAAACAATGCCAATATTTTATTAATTCTTTAAGAAAACTATGGAGGAGGAGGAGAAGGAAGAAATACTTCCAAACTCCTTTGTTGAGGCCAGTATGACTCTGATACGAAAGCCAGAAAAATGCATCACAAGAAAAGAAAACTAGAAACCACTGTTTTTAATGAAGATAGATACAATAATTTCAACAAAATATAAGCAAACCAACCCCAAACGCATATAAAAAGCATTATGCAATATGACTCTAGGATGCACAGTTGGTATAACACTAAAACATCAATTTATATATTATGCTATATCAATGAAGAAAAGAACAAAAGCACATGATCACATCAATAGAGGCTGAAAAGACTTTTGAAAAAAGTTTAACATATTCATGATGAAAACCTTCATCAAGGTAGGAGTAGATAGAAACTTCCTCAACATTATAATTAATGATAGAAAATTGAATTATTTCCCTCTAAGATCAGGATATACACTTTTATCACTTAAATTCAACATTGCACTGGATGTCATACATGAGCCAATCCGGCAAGAGAAAGAAAGAAAAGCATTTATATTAGAAAGACCTAAGTAATTCTGTCTTAATTTTCAGTGGTCCTATATGTAGAAAAATCTAAAAAATACACACACACACACACACACACAAACCAAACACTACTTGAACTAATAAATCCAGCAACGTTATAGAACATAAGGACAATATGTAAAAATTAGTTGTATTTTCAGTATCAGTAGTCTTATATACTAGCAATGGACAATCCAAAAAATAAGAGAACAATTCTGTTCACAATAGAATTAAAAGAAAATAAAATACTTAAGAATTAACAAAAGACAAGCGAGACTTGTGCACTGAAAACCACAAAGCATTGCTTAAAGAAATTTAAAAATAAAAATTACTAGATGACATTTTATATAAAAATTCAATATTAAGATGATAATCTCCTCATATTGATCTCTAGATTCAATACAATCATTGCCAAAATTCTATCAGGCTTTTTACAGGAAATGTCAAGCAAATGACCCAGACTAGTGAATGTAATTTTTTGAAAGAACATAATGGAAGAATTATTGCCCCTAATTGCAACATATACTGTAAAGTTACTGCAGTCAAGACAGAGTGATACTGGCATAAACATATACAGATAGATTAATGGGATAGAAATCTCCAGTGGAACAGAATTAAAGAAGACCCATAAATAAATCCTTACATTTACAGTCAGTTGATTTTTGACAAAGGTTCCAAAAGTTCCAAAGCAATTCAAGAGAGAAAGTATAGTCATTTTGACCAATATAACTGGAACAATTGCATATCAACCAACAAAAGAATGCACTTAGATCTTTACCTCACATCATATACATGTTAACTCAAAATGGATCATAGACTTAAATATAAGACTTGAAAGAATAAAACTTTTAGAATAAACACATGGGAATCAATCTTTTGACCTCAGGTTAGCAAAGATACCACAAGCAAGATCCATAAAAGTTGTATATATATATATCTAGCTATCTAGCTATTCATCTTGCTGTCTTCCTCATCTTTTTCAACAGGGCATTTCCAAGAGTAGGTGCCCAACAGTAATATTCATGCTTATGTGGTAATTAACATGCCAGTGTTTATATACATATATAAATATATATATACACACTCCCTATATATATATGCATACATACACACAGACACACACACACACACACACACACACACACTTAGATTTATCCAAATTAATTGTATTCTAGCCATGAGGAGGGATGAAGGAGAACAGAGGGAGAATCCCTTCCCTAGAAGGTTATATTTACTAGGATTCCATTGATAGAAATCAAACATAGGAACACACCTAGCTACACAGATGGCTGAGAAATGTAGTCGTGGCAGGGCAGCCTTGTGCCCATTGAAAACTCAGGAGTCTATTAACTGTACTCGGAGATGGTATAGCATAAAGGGTAAGACTTGGGCTCTGGTGCAAGATTGCTTGGGTTCAAATTTTGACTCCAGCTTTTACAAGCTCTGTAACCTTAGGCTAATTATTGAATCCCTCTGTGCTTCAGTTTATTCATTTGAAAAATATGGATATTGCTTATCTCATAAAATTCTTATAAGGAGTAAATGAATTAGCAATATAAAGCACGTGGAATAGTACCTGGTATATTAATTACCACATAAGCATTAATATTATCGTTGGGCACCTACTCTTGGAAATGCCCTGCTGAAAAAGATGGGGAAGACAGCTAGATGAACAAGGTGTGGATCATGTTCCCAGGGAGCAGTTGTGGAGGGAAGACACAAATACAAATCAATGTAACATTGGGTAGAAGATGCATGACACTAGAGATAAAAATACAGTGCTGTGGGTTAAAGAAAGGCCGAGGTTAATTTTAACTTTGGGACAAAGGGAGGCTTTATGATCAAATGGAGAAATAGCTTGGAAGAGAACAGCTTAGCCTCCACTCTCTTGAAGCTCAGTTGTTCACAAGGGATACAGAGACCTCCACTGCTTACTGCCCAACGCACCACTATGCAATTAATTTGTTGCCTTTTGTAATGGAGAACAGTAGAGGCTAAGTTTTCCCAACTTATTGTCCAGCACACAGACCATAAAAAGGTTGGCTGAGGAGTCATGCTGAACACAGCACTAAAGAATTCTGGTCAGGCCGGGCGTGGTGGCTCATGCCTGTAATCTCAGCACTTTGGGAGGTCGAGGTGGGCAGATCACCTGAGGTCAGGAGTTCGAGACCAGCCTGGCCAACATGGTGAAACCTGTTTCTACTGAAGATACAAAAATTAGCCAGGTGTGATGGCAAGCACCTGTAATCCCGGCTGCTCGAGAGGCTGAGGCAGGAGAATTGCTTGAGCCCAGGAGGCCAAGGTTGCAGTGAGCCAAGATTGTGCCACTTCACTGCAGCCTGGGCGACAGAGCAAGATTCCATCTCAGGAAAAAATAAAAAATAAAAATAAAAAAATAATAATTCTGGTCAGAATTATGTGGGTGGCCTGGGAGAAGAGGGCAATCTTCCTCCATCTGAACAACCAGCCCCAGTCTCTCCCTCACCCTCACCCCACTCCCCACTTGGCCCTGGGTATACCCCATAATTAACCTCCTTTTTTCAAGTTTCTCAAACTAGCCTTGCTGTTTCTCCTTTTTTAGGCATCTACTGTTCATCAAATATTCTCTCCCTTCCTCTTCACCAAGCCAACCACTATTCACTTTTCAGACTTTAGCTTAAACTTCACTTCCTCCTGGAATCTATCTCTTCCTTGAATCAGGAGATCTTACAGAACACTCCAGGAGCACCCTCAACTTTTCCTTCCACAGCCCTCATCTCAGGTTGTTGTTAAGAATTATTTAATCACCATTCCTTCCTTCTGGAATGTCAGCTGCATGTCTCTCTTGTTCATTATTCATTCATCAGTGCTCAGCAAGTACTAAATAAATAGGTAATGAGTTAAAGTGCGAGACAAAAAATCCAGTAATACTCAATTGTCTTTTAATCTCAGTCTTCTCAAGATTGTTGAATTGTGGTTAGGCAGCAAAGTTGGCCTTTCTGACTACAGGGGTGGGCAGGGGACCCGGATAAGACCAGTTATCCTATTGCATGTTCATGCTTCTGTCAGAATTTTCCTTGTAGTTTTCTTAAGCGGAGGTGCTGCAGAAAACTCCTCTATTATTTGTTCGTGGAGCTTTAAGAATATAATCCCAGAGCTGAAAAAAGAGAGAGAATAAATCTATCACCCAGAGAGAGGGGGAAAAATAAGAGGTAGGAGAAGGGAGGAAGAATGAAGGGGATGGTTCAGATTCCAGTTTTTAAGATTCCTGAAAACTGTTTTGGTTTATATTTTTTCTCTTCTTTTTTTAAACCCTCTTTTTGCTACGTTTTACTTATTTTGTTTTCCAGCTTTCACACTCTTAGCAAACTGTTTTGGTTTTTCATTCATCCCCAGTATCCTTTTCTCTCAAACTAGTTCGTGTTGAGTTTCTACAAAATGTGTCTGAATAAACTCTGACTATAAACATATTCAGCTTGAATTTGCACTGTGCAAAGATAATAAATCTCAACCATTTGGCTGTAAGTTCAATCCACGGGGACAGAGCAGCATCGTTCAAAACAAATAAAATGTAGTCCGGCCTGATTCATTTTTGAACTGCTTAATTTACTTAAGTCATATTTCAAAAGACAATTTCACTGCCAAATACTTGCTCGCTTGTAAACATCAGCATCAACAACAGAAGATCCTAGATATGCAGATGGTTTCAAGTTGCCCAGCCAGGTACAGGCTACAGATCAGACCAGCAATGTGAGGAATAAAAACAAATCTCATCATATTTTTAGGGTTATCTAAAATGGAATTTTGTGCTCTGTATTAAAACGTGACACGATTGAATCCTGAGACCCTGAGCAGCCAGACTGGCATGGCTTTAAGCCAGCTGTGGTAAGAAACTGAAGGAAATGTGAGACTCCTGCCCTACAGGGATATCTACAATTTAGTTGGAGAAGAATAAGCCATAAACACAGAGGAAATTAAATAGCTATAAAATACAAATACCATTTCAATAATGCAATTAAAGTGAGATGGCAGTTTGTATTACTGCCAAGAGAACAAGCCAGGTAGCAGCAGAGGAATTCAAGAGAATGCAAAGTCACTTCAGGCTGAACTGAGTAGGAAAAGAAACCAGCGGAAGCTGAAGGCCAACAGAGTGTCAAGGATTCTGTGGCAGTGGGGATTTGTAGTTTATAGGAGGAAACAGAATTAGTAATAGCAAAAACGACAACTATTAACAACTAACATCTTCTGAGTGTTAAATCAGTGCTACATGCTATGTTCCACATGGGTTCTTTTTTTTTTTTTTTCCCAGGCTGGAGTGCAGTGGCACGATCTCAGCTCACTGCAACCACTGCCTCTTAGGTTCAAGTGATTCTCCTGCCTCAGCCTCCCAAGTAGTTGGGACTATAGGCGCAAGCCACCACTCCAGGCTAATTTTTGTATTTTTAGTAGAGATGGGGTTTCCCCACGTTTGCCAGGCTGGTCTCAAATTCCTGACCTCAAGCGATCCACCCGTCTCAGCCTCCCAAAGGGCTGGGATTACAGGCGTGAGCCACCGTGCCTGGCCCATATGTGTTCTCTTGTTCTCGTGACAGTTGTATAAGGCATACACAAATACCCCCATTTACAAATTAAAAACTTGGTAGCATCTCTGGGTTGCTTAGCTTGTGAGTGGAAGAGTCAGCATCCAATCAGGTCTGTAGGATCCCAGAGCATGCCCCATCTACCACTAAATTAAGCTCCTGGAGAGCATAGGTTTTGAAACGTGGCAGATCTGAGTGTGAATATAGATCCACCATCTACAAGATCTGGTAATAATCTCAGGCAAGCAGCTTGACTTGGTGAGCCTTCTTATTCTCGTCGTGGACATGCTCATGCTTACTTTCCATGGGAAGTCAATGGTTTAGAATTAATGATGCTCATGAGGGCACCTGGCGTGCAATAGACATTAGACACGTCACGTTTCCTTTCTCTGTTTGCCCATTGCCAGGTCTCCTGCTGATCCCCTTTTAGCCAAATGGACAGTATTGCTTAACTTTAATCTCCATCCAGGAAGCCCACCTGTGTTGTCTCTCAGTGCTACTCTCCGTCTTTGGGTGGGAAGCAGACAAACCTCAGAAGGCTCATTTCTGGACCGGCTTGCCTTGCCTCACACAGGGGATCCTTCCAGGGGCATATTTTGGAAATGCTTGTAACTCTTTTCCCCTCCTTCCTTCCCATCAACATGCCAACACACCCTTTAAAGGGCCCTCAGATCCCCCTTCCACCAGACAGCATAACAGTTAAGCTAATTAATGGTCTGCCTGCTTCTTCATAGTCTATGTGCTCGCTCCCAGTGGGTTTAAAAGAATGAGGGAGTAGGGAGCAGAGGGGAAGGGCTTAGGGCTTCTGAGACTTGACCCCAAAGGTGTCTGAACTTCAAGAGTCAAAGCAAATCCAGGGGAAAATCTCAGTTTCTATTGTAAGATCAGTCCCCAATCAATATGGTACAATTTCATAGCTCATTATTCCTGTGTGTGCCAAAGTGCAAGTGGGGAAGGGGTGGGGACAGTGAGGGAGGCTGGGAGGAGGGACAAGGGAAGAATCATATGGAAACAATTAGAGGAGCCTTCATTCAAAAAAGCATTAAGGTACTTGTAGCACTGAGGCTCAAGTGACCCCTAGGCTGAGACCATAATTCACCAACACTTAATACTGTTTACCCTGCAGATGTGCATTTTATACAGAAATATCAGCTTACCACTTTGAAAAATTAACCTATTGAAGGCTGTCAAATTCTGATGCCCTCATGGGGGTATTATATATTGTCTGCATGGCTCTCTGTTTTGCCTTTTACCCCCAGAATCAGGAATGCCTGGGTTAATTGGCAAATGAGGTGGCTAACAAGGGGGTGGGAGGTTGTAGAGGAATGAGGACCCAAACAGAAATGCTGCTTTTCCTAAGGAGAAAATATTCTTTTCTTCAATTCCAAAACACGAAGGGTTTGGGGAAGTGACACACCACCGCTGCAAAGACTAACACACACACACACACAAAAACACACACACACTCTACAAGTTCTAAGTCAGAAAGTCCAGAGTTAATCAAGGAGGTAAGATAGAAGTTAGCATAAAGGGAAAGTGTGGCTCAGTGGCTACTGTGTCTAAATTATATTTAACAAAGATTCGTCATTACAATGGGGTTGATAAACGTATGACTAATAGAGAAAGCCTGTGTGGTTACATTTGTTTTTTAATTTTCTCAAAGAATGTGATGCTGGTTTAAAAAATTCCAATGAAGCACCATTTTTACCTACACAATTGGTAT
Source organism: Hylobates moloch (assembly GCF_009828535.3). NCBI lineage: Eukaryota > Metazoa > Chordata > Mammalia > Primates > Hylobatidae > Hylobates > Hylobates moloch. The sequence continues at coordinate 100,839,634 of NW_026652286.1, forward strand.
TTAAAAGTGTGAATATCCAGTGTTTGCAAGGTTGGCAAAAATAGGCACCCTCTAACAACACAGGTGGGAAACTGCTTTAACAACAACAACAAACTTTCTACAGAGCAATTTAATAACAGGTATCAAATATGTGTACATAACACCCAGAAATTCAACTTAGAGGAATTTTACATAAAAAGTAAGAATGTAGAATTTGGTATTTGTGTAAATAATCTTTGTCATAACTTTGTTTTATAGAAAGGACAAATGGATAAAAACTAAACTCCTATAATAGGAAATTGGTTAAATATAGCACATGCATATAATAAAATACACTCGCTAAAAATCTTACCTTAGAAAAATATTTGCCAGCATGAAAAAATTTTTAGGTTCAAATCGAAACAGAATTTTCAAAAGAACAAGCCACAAATCAGCATTTGCACATGTTTCTAGATTTTACAATCCCATCCACATGTATATACATACATTACTGCTACACCACGTTAGCAACATCTTTAGCTAGTGAGAATATGTTTACAAACTTGGTTGTATTCGATTTTTCATTGCACAGGTACTATTGCAGTTGAGGAAGGTGGCCTGAAGCCAAACTATGAAGTCAGAAGCATGGGCTTCTGAGCAGTGCCCTCCTTTTCATGCCTGGCCTTGCTTCCTGAACCTGATTAACTGTTTTTCTATCAAAAATGGCTCTAGCCTCAGTACCCGCCATGCCATAGCTCCCAGACCCTGCTCAATTCCCCGCTATCTTGTCCTTTGAACAGGATTCATTAACACTCAGTGGTATAGCAGGTCAGATCTGAGTAGGAAGCCCAGCTTTATGACCTTTGGCTAACTATTTTATCTCACTGAACCTTAGTGCCCCCTTCTAGAAAATAGAAACCTAATACCTGTCTTCTAAGGTTGCTGTGAGAATTAAATAAGAACATGTGTATAATGAGCTTGATCATATACCAGATAAACTAATATTAACTCACTGTAACTCATGGTTAAATATCAGGTTAACGGCCGGGCGTGGTGGCTCACGCTTGTAATCCCAGCACTTTGGGAGGCCGAGGCGGGCGGATCACGAGGTCAGGAGATCGAGACCACGGTGAAACCCCGCCTCTACTAAAAAAATACAAAAAATTAGCCGGGCGTGGTGGTGGGCGCGGTGGCGGGCGCCTGTAGTCCCAGCTACTTGGAGAGGCTGAGGCAGGAGAACGGCGTGAACCCGGGAGGCGGAGCTTGCAGTGAGCTGAGATTGCGCCACTGCACTCCAGCCTGGGCCTGGGCGACAGAGCGAGACTCCGTCTCAAAAAAAAAAAAAAAAAAAAAAAATCAGGTTAACATCTACTGAGTTCATCTTGCCAGGTTATCATTCCACTAACTCCAGAGGGTGAGAATTAATTCCCTGCTTAATGCAAAGTTTCTCCATGACCAGAGATTCTGGTTCTCTGAGGGTGACTGGGGCTACTGAAAACCATGAGAACAAGCTTGTGACTGGTGGTATTTTACCCTGCTATTCTCTTCTCTCAGCCAGAAGTGCCTTTAGAGCACAGGGAGGGGAGGTGGGAACCTGCAGCCGGGTTCTGATCTCCTACCAGCATCCATCAGGGAGCTCAGGCTGACCTTTGCAATGTCTTTAAGGCACAGGGATTAAGGCATAGGTGACCCATGAAGCTTAGGTAACTAGTCAAGGGAAGGGGAGGGGATGAAAGAAGCATAGGAAGGAATATTTTGGGGTGGTGAGTTTGTAGTGTCCTTCGAGTTAAATTACACATTCCACAGAAGCAGATACCTAGTCACTTAATGATAAAATCATTTAGGATGCACCCTCCTGAGAAGATTAGAAATGGGAAAGCTCTGTCATAGCTACTAGTTCTCGTATCTGAGTTGCTCTCTCTCTGCACTTCTCAAATTTGGCTACACATTGGAATCACCTACGGAGCTTTACAAAGTGCCAATGTCTGCATCTTGGCCCCAGAAATTTTGACGTAATTGGTGTAGGGAAGTGTTTTTTAAAGTAAAATCCCCAGATCAGCAGCCTCACCTGGGAACTTGTTAGTCTTTAAAATCCTCAGAGCTCACCACAGACCTACTGAACCAGATACTCTGCAGGTGGAGCCTATCAGCCAGTTCTAACAAGCTCTCTGAGGGCTTCAGATGAATGCTAAAGTGGGCAAACCACTGGTCTAGGTTGGGGCCTGGGCTATCTCCCCAGCTCCCCAGATGATTCTAGTGTACATCCAAGTTTGAGAACCACAGCTCTACATCCTTTTTTTTTTTTTTTTTTGAGGATTCTTAGGTCTTTCAAATATTCACCTTCACTTTCATCATATGCTTTCAATGGCCTTTCCTTATGTGCTTATGGGGTCTGTGGAAACAGTTTTCTATTATTTCCAGGTGAGGTGGCAAAATTTGTCATTGCACTGAGGGATGTTAAATTCTCTGAACCATTGATAAATTGGCCATAGAAAACTGCCCTCCAGCTGCAACTGCTGTACACCAGCAAGTCAAATGGCTCAGTCAGGGCCGAAAGAAGGATAAATAAGCAGAGTCAACAGAAGCACTGTCAGGCCCTAAACAGGAGGATAGATCAAAAGGCAGTCAGCTTGGCAGATTAGCAGTGGCAATGAAATACAAGGGCTGCAGATTTAAATCTAACCTCTTTCTTTTCATGCTAGAGAGCCCACAGTAGGTCCATGGCCTATTTGGTTTAGATCTAACATAGCTTAGATTCTAGCACTTTGGAAGGCTGAGGCAGGAGGATCACTTGAGTCCAGGAGTTCAAGGATAGCCTGGACAACATAATGGGACCCCATATCTACAAAAAATTAAATTATCTGGGCCTGGTGGTGCATGCCTGTGATTCTGGCAACTCGGGAGTCTGGGGCAAGAGAAGCTCTTGAGCCTGGGAAGTTGAGGCTATAGTGAGCCATGACCCTAATTATGCACTCCAGCCTGGGTGACAAAGCAAGATCCTGCCTTAACATATGAAAAGAGTGCGGAAACAATCACAATACTCTCATTTCCAGTAGGAGAAACTGCAAATTGGATTGAAAAAAATCTAACCCAGGTATCTCAAATCTTGGCTGAATTCTTGTGCTGGTTTTGCTGTTAAGTCTATAGATTTAATACACAGCATGAAGACTATAGTTAATAATATTGTATTGTATATTGCAAATTTATTCAGAGAGTGGATTTTAGGTGTTCTTACCATACAAAAAAGTAACTATGGAAGGTGATGGATATGTTGATTTGCTTGGCTGTAGATCATTGTGCTTTGTATATGTTTATCAAAACATCATGTTCACCTAAAATATATATATTCCTATAGAAAGAAAAAAGAAACAGAGCAAAAGAAGGAAGGGAGGAAGGAAGGGAGGGAGGAAGGAAGGGAGGGGGGGGGGGAGGGGGGGGGGGGGGGAGGGAGGGAGGAAGGGAGGAAGGAGGGAGAGGAGGGAAGGAGGGAAGGAGGGAGAGGGAGGCAGGAAGGAAGGAAAAAAGTAAAGGAAAAGAAGACAAATGAGAGAAGGAAAGAAAGAAGAAAAAAGAGAAAAAAGAAAAGAAAGAAAAAGAAAGAAAGAAAAGAGAAGAGAAAAGAAAAGAAGGAAATACCAATGTGAATAATTCTTTTGCCCTTTCTGGGTCTCAATTTTGTCATCTATAAAATGATCGCTCTGGTCCATTTTCCATTTGGCAGAGCTCCAACAGGCTGGAAGCTGACTATGAGGATGAAGACAGCGCCTAAACTTTCTAACACTCTTTATGGGGCTTATTTCCTAGAGTTCATGCAACTCATATTGAGTCACAATTTATATATGTTTAGGTGATCAAACTACCTTTTATTTATATTTTCCATTTATGAAGCATGGTTGATATGGTATTTCACTAACCCTCACAAGAACCCTGAGTTAGGTAATAATGTCCCCATTTTACAATGAGGGTACTGAGGCTAGATATGGCCCACAAACCATCTGTAAGCAAATAAATGCAAATGCAGGGTTAGTGCTGAAACTCATATCTTCTGACTCCTCCTGTGCAGCTGGACTGTGAACTCCAGCTTGTAAAATACAATTCCCTGCTCTGTAGCCAAAACAAAACTGCATTTGGAAATCAGAATCAGAAGCTTGGTGATAAGCCATCAAATGTTTCACACGTGATTAAAGGAGAATCTGGGTTCCCCATCTCTTGGGGCCTCCTGTTCCTCTCTCAGATCCCTCAACACTTAGTATAAATTATCTGGCATTAGGATAGAGATCTTTTCATTAGTGTGTCTTTGAAAAACATTAATGTACAGGAAAGAAAAATTCCTCTTCATAGGGACAAATGTAATCTTATCAGAAACGCGCAGGACAATAACAGGAAGAAGCAGACGATTCTGGAATGTCAAAGAGAGGAGGGGCAACAGGGAAAGAAGGCAGGCTGCAGGAAAGGCCCGGAGAGGCTTTCATCAGGGGCTGGCAGCCGGGATATTATTGCAAGCTGGAAACATGGGCAGAGCCGGGCAAGGAGGAGGGCATATTGCAAAATGGCTGCCTTGCTGCCCTTGTTGATGTGCGCCCAAAGGCTGCACATGGACAAAGACATATTTATGCAAAGTCCATTTTCCTTACCAATGACCTCCAGGGGAAGCTCACAGCCGCTAAGGTGATGAAGCCTGAAGCTAGAGAGAAAGGACCTTCAAAGACGTCGAGTCTCTCTCCACGGGATGGGATTCCATCTCCCATCCTGGGCTTGAGACCCTGACAGCAGCATCGATTCCTTCTGTCACTAATCCAGAGACAGCGCATCCCACCGCTGCCTAGACTGCCCGGAAGCTCTATCCCGTCCCTCTTCCAGCCTTCACACACCCCCGGAAGTGTCCCAACGAGACTACACCTACACCTTCCCAGACCAGCACCAGCTGTTAACAAAGTGAAATATCCCTTTTCTTTGACTGTCAGATTTCAAACGCTGCGTGGTCCAAAACTGCTTTCTCATGTCTCACCTACACTCGTCATACCGTTTCAGCCTATTTACTTTATTTTGTCCATAGGGTACATAGAAAGCAGCTGGCCATCTTCCTGGGCATAATAACACTTTAGACACTTGACAGAAACAATGGGGCCACAGAAAAGACCACCCAGACATAGATATCTGTCTCCAAGGAAAAGTTGGGGGCACAGCAAATATTCTCAGGACTTGGCAGCATCCGCTTCTCTCATTATGCCCTATACAAAATTACAAAAACACTCAGTTCAGACATTTGATTTTGGTATTGAATATTCTATTTAACATAGTGTACTTGTCTTTACATATAGACATGCACATCTGTTCCTAGAATTCTTGCAGAATAACTTGCTTTCCTTGCTACTTTACTTTGGCTTTAATTGTTGTCATGAATATAGCCTTCCGTACATCTTCCCATAATGTTCTTCTTCATTTTTTAAACTCTTTAATCATTTCCCCCCCTTCGAATTTCTGAAGTTAAATGATAAAATGGATTGGGATGTCAGTCCAAAATCTCCAATGCTCTGAAAATCTCTGACACACGTTGCCTCGGAGATGGGTCTTTGGGGGCAATTAAAAGATAATGTCAATAGGGCTGGACAATGACAAGCTAATGGTCTCCTGCTGCCAAAGAAGGGGCCTTGGAGAAACTGAGACATTATTTTCAAAGCCGGAGCCCATTATGCTGTCACAGCACCATCCTCCGATGACCTGGCTCCTATTATGCCCAGTGATTAGAACAAATAAATAAAAGAGAGGCAGTAAGGAATAAGTGCAGATTTCTGCAGCTAACCAGCAAACCAATCGAGTTAAGAGTGAGGCTCCCCACTCCCCAGACACACTGAGCCATCAGCATGTATGTCTGAACCACTGACTCCAGAAATGTTACCTTTTCGTCTCCATGCATGGCATTTCTTGCAACTGAGATTTTAGTTTTTTCTATTAACTCCTACAACTGGATTTTATTCTTGCCAACCAACTCCTACCTAACCTTCAATGCCCAACTCAGAATTCTTTTAGGAGTCTTCTCAAACCCTGTAGCCCACAGGCACCCTCCTCTAAACCCATGTATTTTCAACCTGTTGTGCTCTTTGTTGTCATCATTAACATCCTTTACAACCCCCTTTGCATAGTGGTCCCTTTCTTTACCACTGCTTAAATTCTCAGGAACTGGTGTTGACCCAAATGGAGTGTAAATTACCAGTCAACAGAGATTATATCACACACATATTTGTATACCCTTAAATCCCAATATATGCCCTCAACAAACACCTCTTAAGTGGTTGGACTTTCGTGAATGTTTCTGTTTAGATTAGTCATGGTTGAAAAGGTAGAGTATGTGTCAGGCCTTGTCCTCCAGCAGGTGAGGAGGAAGAAATTGATGTTGCCCAGAATGTAATCATCAGAATATAAACTGAGATGGAGTGAAATCACCCTTTATGGTCAGCTGGCTCACCTCTCATTCTTGTTTGTTGCTTTTCATAGATCCTACCCCTTTCTGAAATGGCATGACCCTGTAGGAGGTCCCAGGCCTGGCATCCTAGTTATTGGCTGACTGACCAATTGCTTTCTGACTTAGTTTTTCAGTTTGTTTTTCTGTGAATTCAGGAAAAAGGGGTGGTATTTGCTGGTAAATTTGCTGTGTGAGTACTTTGCATTTTAACCTTCTGGGACCGTTTTCCCTTTATTTTCATATTGACTTTGTTTAGTTTAATTAATTTGTGAGTTAATAGCTTTGTCAGAGTACAAAAAGATAAGCGTATATGGAAAGCTGAGATGCAGTTTGTTAGTGTATGTTCATTTTAATCTCTAAACTTTAAACCAATTCTGTTTTTCTTCTAACATTTCAACTTACTTTAAAACTGTTAAATTATATTATTTATTGTCAAGGAAGACTCTATCGCAAGAACAGTGTTTTCTCCTAAGTCAGTGGACTAGGAATCAGAAGACCTGAGATGTATTTCTCTTTTACCACTGATTTATTCTATTGTCTATTTTTGGAATATATTTGCTCATTTCTTACTTTAAAAATTCTAGAAGGAATGCACAATCTATTCCATGTGCTCTCTTTCGAGCACTAGATAAGGAAAGGTTTTTTTTTTTTTTTTTTTTTTTGGCAAATGATTGATTAGTTTACAAGTATCCTTCTTCAACAGTAGATATACCATGGCAGGGAAGTAGAACCACTGTCCAAGGTTACCTAGAAGTCAGTGACCAAACTAGACTTCGGGCTTTCATCTTGTGAGTGCCAGTGTTACAACCACTAATCCCCATTATCAATGAGTCATGAAGTTGTGTATGTAGAACACTGGAACAGTCATCAGGGCAGCAAACTCAGTTCAACATTACTTACCTTGGGTTCTATGCCATCGTCCTCAAGCATTTTAAGAAAATGGCTTAGAGCTTAAGTCATACAATGTAAAAAGCTGATAAAAGATTGTCCCTATGTCAGTTTCAACTTTGCCCTCAAATGCCAACAGCAAGGACACCTTCATGAGCAACTGGCCCTAGGACTTAGAGAGGCGACTAAGTAGCTGTAGGAATCATGACACTCTGACATTCCTGGCCCAAGCAGAAATATGAAAACCTAAGCATGGTGGGTTGAAACTACATGAATGTCTCTCGACCCTGAAATGGGTTGCAGGTGTTTGTCTCAAAGATGAGAACAGATAATGAATAAAACATGCCTGGAGCTTTGTGTTCAGAAAATGTGACAAGCCTGAATCTGATGACTTCAGGAATGAGATGAAATATGAGTTTGAGCTCATCTGCAAAGCTCTTAATGAATCCAAGATGCTGTTGCTGGTATTGCTGTTCAAAGACTACAGTTTGCCCCAGGTTTATGGGAGGACAGGGGTGGAAATGATGGGGGGGGGGTGAAAAGATCTGGAAAAGAAAAGAATGAGGAGGGAAAAAGAACATGAAAGCAAGTTTTGACTGCAGATCTTTAAGGGAGAGCTCTCCCTGGAAATCTCACTGAAGACTAAATGTGACCTTTATTTTGAGCCCATAGAAGAGAAATGAAGATAAAAATACTCTGCAGATCTATGTATTATATAAATATACTCAGCTTTATGGACTCTGATGTTATTGCATTTCTATATCATCACTGATTCCGCTTTTGCTTTAGGTAGTAAAATAGAGACTATTCTTATCATATTTTCATCTAAAATTGCACATTTAAGGTCAAGTTATCTCTTACCACATGAAAAGCTATACTTACACATATGAAAAGTAAGATAACCTTTTGTGACTATTCTTTTTTCCGTCGGACATTATCTTATTTCACACATATGTTACTGCAAATCTTTTGAAGAGAGAGATGGATTGACACTAAGATTTTAAATTCTGTCTTGGATTGCCACACTTAGTAAATTTCTGTGGAAATTCCAATTGTTGGTTTAGGAAAAGTCCAGCAGGTGTAGCTGTAACACCACTCAATTTCAGCAGAGTTCTCTGGTATTGGCAAGATGGTCTGGAGCCAATATGGACTCCAAGCTTCTGTTTGTGAACTCTGTACTCTCAGTGAAGGGCTCTCTCTATCTGAGCTCTTGCTATATTCAAGAAAAGCTGGTAATTTTGGACCCTAACTCAATTCTTGATATTTTGGGATCTCCAGAGAATCACATAGTTGAGGTATTAGTTAGCACTCTCACTGGAAAAAGCAATTTGATAACAGCCCCCTAGTGGTCTAAACTGGTACATGTGACTTTGTAAATGCCAACCCACCCATTCATTAGACCTCTGAGAACACAGAGATGTTTTCAATCACTGGCTATGTCGTTTTGAGTTTTCTCGCCAAAAGCTTAAGGGAAGAAAAAGTGTGTGATACATAAATACAAAACATGCAACAGTCAGTGGGACAACTCCAAGTGCCACTATTTATTAATTTTATAATATTAGGAAGTTCACTTTTCTCTGAGCCTCAGTTTTTTAAATTTCCCAAACCAAAATGAAAACAACATCTACTGCAAAGGATTGTTGTAATGGGGAGCAAACAACATGATACACATGAGAGAATGTGTGATACACTTGAGAATGTTTGATAGAACATATTGTGCATACCAGGTTGTTTTTTATTATTAATAGTAGTACTGTTGATTTTATCAGGATGAAGAATGGTCTCGGGGCTCCTATGTAGAGCTCATCTCAATGGATCAAACTATAAGGAGACAGACCTCCCCTCTGTGCTCAAATTATAAAGTCCATTCCATTCTGTCCATATGGGTCTATCAGCCTGCAAGTTTATTATAGATTTTTCTCGTCAGTCTTGCCAAACTCCTTAAGGTCAGGGATCATGAGATTTTTGTTTCTTTTATCAAAGCACTTGGCATGATGTTTGGTTCATTGTGGTTATTCCAAAATGTTTACAGAATAAGTATCGCTGAGTAAAGTACAACATTACATTTGTAAAGGGAACTCTCTCATTCCACTTATTTATTCCTTCCTAGGAGTAAACAAACCAGAGAAGAGAGTAATATGCAGGCACTTTGGGGGAAATTAGCATCGCAGTAATTCTGGTATACTGTTCTAACTCAGTACAAACCAATTAAGACGCTAAATGAGAACAAAATATGCTCAAGGTAGTAGTATATTATATGCTGTGGGAGATTAAAATTATTGCATAAAATTATTGCATAATTAAGAAGGATTGCATAACAGCTATCCGTCTCCATCAAGAATTTTAAGGACTGAAATTAGAAATGTTTCAGAGAGAGAATTAAGAATATAAAATGTGTGACAAAACTAACCATCAACCAAAATTCAAGCTTCCACCTCCGTAATTAAGGATTGCCCCTTGGAAGGAGCTCTTTAGCCAGGGGCTCCATTTCCCATCACCCTTGCAAGTGAGGCCATGTGACTAGTTCTATTCCAATGCAAAATGAGAAAAATGTTTGTCATTGTGAGGCTAAGACAGGATGGCTTCTCTGGTCTTTTGGATGCGTACAGAAGACTCCACAGCCTTGGGGCTATTTATAGAGAGCATGACAGAGGAAGCCTGGGTTCCCGAAGCATCACATGGAGGAAAAACACCTAACGGCTGGAAATCTGCACTGGACTATGTCACGAACAAGAAATAACTTTCTGTTGGGTTAAGTCACTCAAATTTTGGAATTTGTTAGAGTAGCTAGCATCATCCTCATGTAAGATGGAGGAAGGCACCGCATGATTTTCAAATGAAATGAGAAAACATAAAATACATTGCACTCAGAAGATGGAAAAATTACTGTGTGGCAAAGTAGGCTAAAAGCTTTCTTCATGAGATGAAGCTGCAGCGGGGTGCAGTGGCTTACCCCTGTAATCCCAGCACTTTGGGAGGTTGAGGCAGGTGGATCACCTGAGGTCAAGAGTTCAAGACCAGCCTGGCCAACATGGTGAAACCCCGTCTTTACTAAAAATACACAAAAATTAGCCAGGCCTGGTGGTAGGCACCTGTAATCCCAGCTACTCAGGAGGCTGAGGCAGGAGAATCACTTGAACCTGGGAGGCAGAGATTGCAGTGAGCCGAGATCATGCCACTGCACTCCAGCCTGGGTGACAAGAGCAAAACTCTGTAAAAAAAAAAAAAAAAAAAAAAAAAAAAAAAAAAAAAAAAAAAAAAAAAAAAAAAAAAAAAAAAGAGAGATGAAGCTGCAGCTGATTCTTAGGGATTTATGGATCAGGGGACATACCTCTTATGGAAGGAACTATATGAGCAATGATATCAGTGCAAGGAGATTGAAAACATATTGAGGAGACAGTGAGTAGAGAAGTTGTACTGGAAAACAAAGGCCATCTTAGCTCCAACAACTGTCACTAAGCACATTATTACCCATTTAAGTCTTTAGCTTGACTGTTGTCTTTAAGTTATTATGGACCATAAGATCCAATTCAGTCGGGTCTCATTACCAACAATCAGATATTTAATTCTCCCTGCAAAGCCAGCTTTGGATCCAAGAGGGGCAGATTTTGCCAGCTGCATAGAAATACGAAGCACTTGTTTCAATTGTATTTTTCATTTGTAATTTCTGCTATTATTGATGCTACAATCAGACATAAGTATGAAGACTCAGAATTACTTAGTAATGCCAGAATGTAGCGGGCACATTCTGGTTTTTAGCTTCTCTTACAGTTGGCACCAAGAGTTGGTGGATTTTTATAGCTATTTTTGTAGATGTCTTACCACACATCTGTGAGGACAGAAGTGATTTACTACTTGTCTTTGTATTCCCCTTTAACTAAAACCAAAATCTGCCTTGAATAGAGACATAGACATATAGGTTAGAATAGCAGAGGATGACAGAACTCATATAATTCAGCATCTTGATTTTGTACTAGGATCATTAATGTTCCTTGTTGAGAACCAAAGATTCTTAAGTGATACATCCAATTAAAGATAGCAGTAAATCCATGAATAAAATCCTACAAAGTGCTAAATTAGTTAGCTTTTTTTTACTGTAAAGGACAAAGTAGCTTAAAAAAAGAAAAAAAAAAGCAATGAATAATGAGGATACTAAAATTTCTCCTAAAACCCAGGGAGATAAGTAAGGCTAGGCTTCAAGAACAAGTGAATTTAATTATCTGAGTTTTTCTCTTTATCCACTGTCTTTACTATCTGTTTATCTACTTTACTCTCTGTTTTACACAGAATAGTCTTCTCAAGATCTTTGTACACGTGATGGGAAATGGCTCTTACCAAGAGAACTCAAGTTTATATCTCAAAGAGAATAGATTATTCTGAGTTGGAATATCTTAGTCTCTATTCCGAATACAAGGGTAAGAATGTAACTGAGGCAATGAAATTTGACCATACATGTGACTGATAGGCTCACTGTCTGGAGTGAACCTGGGAAATGCATGGAAGCCAGGGATAGACAATTCCAAGAAATTGTGAAGCCTGTTAGACAAACATGTGCTAAGGGACTTATGCAAGGAAACACACAACTAGTTAATGCAGAAAAGAGCAGAATACCAAGAGGTCAAGTAGCTACGTAACAAGTAGTTAATGGAAGAGAAAGGACTAGAGCCGATTTCTTAATCCAGTACTGGTAGCTTTTTATTAAATCTTTCTTTATCATTTCAGTCCTCAAGGGATAGTGTTAGCCCTTGAAACCATTCTAGACAGGAATCTGCCTCGAATGTCCAACTCTTGCCATATATTTTCCCCTGAGATTCTAAACACCAAACTCTAGGGTCATTTTAGACAGTGATCTGCTCCTAGGCACTGTTCTTTTGCTTTCTGTTTCATGTAGACGCTGTGCATATTGCTTAATACAGATGGTCTTCTGTCAAAATGATTGCTTGCTAGAGTTGTCAGAACAGATGCCAAATTGTAAAATTTGGTATGGACGATGCTTTGGAAGGAGAAAGACGCATTCGCCACTGGGTCGAATTCACACCTCCTGAATTTGCTTTAAAAAAATGAATTCCCAGTGTTGGTCGTAGTTTATCATCTTCTGAAGTTCGGATTTGCCAGGTCAGTTGAAAAGTAGATGAAATAGCAACGACTTAATTAGCAAAGCTGACATTCCTGCCTCAGCCTCAATCATGGTAAGTGACACCTTAAAGGTTCTGAACCAAAAACTTAGATTGTTACTTTATACTTTATCTTCTCAAGAGAATTGATTAATTGAATGCAGTCTATTGAGTTCCATCTAACTGGTGTATCTAAATGACAATGAACTCACCCCTGGAGAACTAAAGGCCAGGATTTTTCATGGTGTTGCTGTTGTCAGTTTTATCCCAAAAGACAGCTGCTCCCCGAAGCTGCTCTTCTACAACCCCCAAAAGGGAGACTCACTATTAACTAGTAGCATAAAAACATGTCTGCCTCTCCAAAATCCAATTGCCTCACATGGCTGGAATTTGATCTGTTGCCAGTAGGTTTACTTTGATGCCAAAAGTAACATCTCTACTGACCAGATTTCTTGATTAAATATAGTCTGTTAATATTAAATAGAATGAATCAGAACAATATCTTATGCCTATCTAATTTAGAGGCTATGAACACTCCACTGGCCAGCTTCTCTTTGGGATGGATATTTTGATTCATGAGTTTTTAAAAAACGTTAATTGCTAGTCACCAAGTCTTTTTGTATCTATAACGTGGCTAATGCAGTTACATATAAGAAGACAGACTGAGAATTAATGTTATCATTATTTCGCAGTTTGAAGATTGATATATTCTTTTAAATGAGCTCTTTTTAAAGAAAAATATCCTTTCATGTTTATAAAATATGTTCTTTTTTGAAAAATACAGAAAACTGTGAAAATTAAGTCACCTATAATCTTCAAGCAAAGGAATAACTACTACTATTTTCAGTATTATTATTTCAATCATGTGTGTGTGTTTGCATGTGTAGACATTTTCTATGTTCTCTCTCTTTTTCTTGCACATACGAAAAAGGATTTTGAATAAGATAGCTAGAGGTGGCAAAAAACACATGCTTGTTTGTCTGGAGATAATTTATTCTTAAAAAAGGCTATGAAACCTAAAACTATCACAAGCAATGCAATGCCACCCCTTCAAGATGAGCCAGGTATAATATCCAGAAATACATGAGCCAGACATTCCTCCAGGTTGAAGCAGGACCATCAGTGAGAGAGGAAAGAGATTCAAAGACCAAGGGATTCTCAAATGTGAAGGAAAATCTCATTGCCTTCCACAGTGGACACAGTATAATTTGAAAGATGAACTTCATAGGAAAGAAACAAATGGTTTGCATCTTGTTGTGAGCCCTAGGAGCATGTGGCTTGCCTAAAATTAAGTTACTGTGTTCATTTTTTTCTGACAACCAGTATAGGCCCAAAATTGGACTTTCAGCTGTTATTAACATAGATATGTGTCATACACTTTCTAAAATTATAATTATATTCCAATAGCATTTCTACTTTTACAAAACTTAAAATTGTATAGTATTGTTACATTATTAAATATTTTTGAAATATAATTCTTTTTGAGGATTGCATAATATTCCAACAAGTGATGCACCATTGTTTATTTAACTGATTCTTTTATGTTGGTTTCTATGTCAACATTTGCTTTTAATTATAAATAAATTTGCAAAAGATGCCAATCTTTGAGTGTAGTCTTGACTGTCTTTTATACAACAACTTCTTATAAGAGGAATTTGGAGGTCAAAGGTTAACGCCATGCTTTTAAATTTTTAATAAATATTATTAAATTCCTTTCCAGAACAGTATAAACATTCCCGTTTTCTTCACTCTTATATATTTGTTAGTCTGGAAAGGGACTAAGTTAGATAACTGAAAAGGTATCTGCATGGCCACTGGGTTAGATTTTTTTAAAACTGGAAACATACCAAAATTAACAATGTACCTTAGCTCTAATAATTTTTTTTTTTTTTTCTGAGATAGAGTCTCACCTCTGCCACCCAGGCTGGAGTACAGTGGCACAGTCCCAGCTCACTGCAACCTCCACCTCCTGGGTTCAAGTGATTTTCCTGCCTCAGCCTCCTAAGTAGCTGGGATTACAGATGTGTGCCACCACGCCCGGCGAATTTTTGTATTTTTAGTAGAGATGAGGTTTCACCATGTTGGGCGGGCTGATCTCAAACTCCTGACCTCAGGTGATCCACCCGCCTCGGCCTCCCAAAGTGCTGGGATTACAGGCATGAGCCTCTGTGCCTGGCCTGCTCTAATAATTTTAAAAGTGCAGCAGCCTGTTGAAAGTTCATATGATTATCTGAAAGAGAAGGAAGCAGAAGCAGAGATAATGATACACATTACCCCAGCAATTGTGATTTCTACCTACAGTCAGGAATTCCCTATCTATGAATATATTTATGCAAACACAGGGTCATGTGATGTCATCGAAGCTCTCACTTCTGGTGTCCACATGGGGTCCTCCAGTGGATTCCATCAGCGTTTGCATGTGGTCTTTTTGCATGATGACTTCAGAGTACACATGCTTTACGTTTGCACTGCATCTCTACCTAGTCAAGCTCATTACCATTCAAAATCCTTTTGTGTTACTTCAGGAAAAACAGATTAGAATTCAAAAGTCTCTGGTTGTTCATTGACTGTTAACATATATAACCATATAGATATAATAATACTTCAGAGAGTGCTGAAAGTATAATTTGGAATAAGTAAATAAAACAAACAAACAAAAAGACTTTAGACTTGGGTGAAGTCTAAATGCTTGCTTGCATGTAGAAAGAGTTAGTTATTAAATTGGCTCCCCAAACAGAGCAAAGGAAATCCTACTGCTTGGGACGATTGAAACTAGATTGGAAGAACAATTCCCTATTGTCAGAGGCTGAGACTTGGGTGACAAATACTGTATTTCTTTCTCCCTCTTCACAAAAGGAAGTACTCAAAAGAAACTAAGAAGTCTGCTTCTCATTTTGAACCCCAAAGTTGCCTTAAAGTGTACACAGCCTGCTGTTGTAAGATTACACACACACCACGTCAGTCACACAGTCAGGAAAAAGTGACAAACAGCTTCACACACTAACAGATCCAGTACTTGCACTAGTTCCTTAAAAGATCCTCTCTTTTAGGCCAGGCGCGGTGGCTCACGCCTGTAATCCCAGCACTTTGGGAGGCTGAGACGGGCGGATTGCCTGAGCTTGGGAGTTCGAAACCAGCCTGGGCAACATGGCAAAACCTCATCTCTACTAAAAATACAAAAAATTAGCTGGGTGTGGTAGCGGGCACCTGTAATCCCAGCTACTCGGGAGGCTAAGGCAGGAGAATCGCTTGAACCCAGGAGGTAGAGGTTGCAGTGAGCAAAGATCATGTCACTGCCCTCCAGACTGGTGACAGAGTGAGACTCTAAAAAAAGTTCCTCTATTTTAGAAGCAGTTGTGTGTGTGCACATACTGAAGTGTGTGTGTGTGTGTGTGTGTGTGTGTGTGGCATTCCTAGGAATAATCATATTACTAGTAGATAGAAGGGAAAAGGATTTCAGGGAGGAAATAAAGGGGAAGGAAAATCCCCTTCCCTTCATCCTGATTTGTTATGGCCTAGCTTCCATTTGTGCTGATAGCTTTCTGTGTATTTATTTTCCTTTGAGTGACATTGTCTAAAGTTGCAAATAACTAATTTGATCATTTGATAACTCAGGACTGGACAATGAAGGCTTTTCTACCATGAATGTTAATCATTCAGATGTTCAGTATCAACATAAAATATTTGTGAATGTTTTATTTTTTTTCCTTTAATGATGCATTTGTCAAAATAAATTTGAGTTTCCCTTGCTGACCTTACATATCCAAGAGGGGGGAAACTTCAAAATTCCACTACTGTAAAGTGTTTGCAAGTGGCTTATCCATGCTGGGAAGAAATAGAATCAGTACAACCTTTCTGTCTTCTGAGCAAGCTAGTTTCCCGTGAGGTTCCAACTTCCTTCACTTCCAATTGCCTCTGCTCTCTTCCTCTTTCTCCTCTCCTCTCTCTTACTCTAGGCTTCCCCCCTCTTTCTTTTCTTTGTAGCTTTTCTAGCTTTCTCCTTTCTTTTCTTCTCCTTTTTCTTCATAACTCTCTTTTTTGTGCTCTATAGACAACTCCATGGTCGAGAATTCCTGGTTCAAGTTCCCAAGTCTGAGACGGATCTTAGAGAGCATTGTTCCCTCACCCACTTCCTAGTTCTTCAGACTCATCTGATTTCCCTCCACACATTTCTGTCAATGCCTGTTCTTCTTCCCAACTGTTTTTCTTCCATGCCCAGAGTCATAAAAGTTATATAAAATATTCTAGATCTTCTTTCCTAAATGTCATTAGGTCAAATGGAACAACAACAACCACAAAAAAAAGGCTCAGGGAAATAAAACAGAAATGTTAAATACTTTAGATTTTTTTTTCTCTTGCAGAAAGTCAACTGTTTTTTAAGGGAGCAAAATATTAAAAAGAAAGA
Organism: Hylobates moloch; assembly: GCF_009828535.3. NCBI lineage: Eukaryota > Metazoa > Chordata > Mammalia > Primates > Hylobatidae > Hylobates > Hylobates moloch. The sequence goes on from NW_026652286.1 coordinate 100,856,462, forward strand.
AAGAAAAGGACCAACATATGACATTTCTGGTGCTTTCCTTTATCATGTTGAAGAGAAATTATCAGTAATTCCTTCTCGGTGGTTATTATGTCTCTTAAAAAAGTTACTGAGGAAAGGTGTTGAAAATCTGGTCAAGGATATGGCAGGAGTAGTACTAAATTATGGGCAATTGGATATGGATTCTTAGTTATAATGCTTGGAACCTCAACAGATTAGTAAAATTTAACATTGCAAGGTCCTTTGACTTTTCTGTTTTCCTAGGTTTAGCTTCAGGAGGTTATTAAAATCTGTCCATTTCTTTAATGTAAAGTTTTGTTAAAAACATAGACTTTTGAGCACCACCAAAAACCTGGCGTGTGTGTACCACGACGCACTTGGATGTGGCACTGCCCCAGCCCACGTCTACCATGTCATCTCTTGCTCTTCTTATGAACTGAATTTGTGCCATCAATTTAGGCTTAAAAAAGATAAATGCAAAACAGAAAAAAAAAAAAAAGAAAAAGCGCTGTATTCAGGCACTCTTCTTCCTATTTGTTTTATGAGTCAGTATCAAGCATCTTCTTTCTTATCCTTGCCGAACAGAAGAAAATGGATCTGTGCCTTGGCAGAAACCTTTTAGAGGGCAAGCAGCCGCTGCTTTGATACCAGCTTGCAGCTCTGCTGGCACCTAGCCTGCCGACTTTGACTGCGACCAAAGTGTATGTTTTTATCTGCATTTCCCTGATGTGACGGATGTCTCCCATGTACCCCTGCAGGGTCCCTCTTTACTTGCTCCGCCCTTTGTGTGCTCTGGGAGGCTAATCCAGATGTGCAGCATCAGGAGGCCTCAAGCTTCTGGTGGAGCTCAGCTTGTGGGACAGTCAGCCCCTGGGAGACGAAGCAAGTGGAGGAAGAGAGAAGTTGAGATAATTATTTCCCTAATTCCCTTTCTGGCAGGTCCTACTGGGTTAGTGTGATCTTCTGCGGAAGGCTGCAGCTGCTGTCAGGAGGCCCTCTGTCTACACTTCTCTCTGGAGAAGTGTAAATGTTCTGTCAGGTAAATACTTCGTCACTCTCCAGCGTAGCAGTGAGAATCATCCCTCCTATCTCTAGCACCAGAGTCCCTCCTATTGTTTCTAAACCCCGCCCGTATCCTTGTAAATAATCTCCTTATTGTCTTCAAATCACTCCATTTTAATGCGCTGTCCGTTTCCTTTTGGGACCCTGGCTGATATTGATACTGATATTGGGTAATTACTGATTATTGATACTGATAGTTGACACTGATACTGATAATTATTATTAATAGCTAATATCCATAATTTGATACTGATTATCAGATAAGGATACTGACACTCTAGGATATTAACAGTATCAGTAAATACTGACACTGATACTGATAGTAATACTGGCTGCTACTGCTAGGTAATTACTAGGTCTGTCTATCAATCTATCCGTCTATCTGGGATGTTCTCACTCTTGTAAATATCTCTATAAAGCCTTGTCAAACAGAAAAAGGAGACAATGTGAAAGGGTCTTGTGTACATTTAGTCTCTATTCATCTATTACAAGTTTCCTTTCTCAACCAAATAGTTTTATATTGTTTTGGAGACTATCTAACCCTCATTAATTAGCTGTTTTATTTCTATTTCTTTATTGCTCATATATAACAATAAGAAAATTTGGTTAGCCAGTTAATTAACAAATATTTAGTAATGTATATTATTATATGACATGAGACATGATAAACATGTTCGAAAAGCGTGGAACACAACATTCGATAAGAAAGGCAGAATCTCCATCTTCAAAGAGATTGCATTATAGTGGAAAGAGCCAGACAATATATAAATATATAAACCAAGAAATAAGATCATTAAAGTACTGATAAGTGTTATGAAGAAGATGAAATGGGGTGATTTTGACAGACACTGACTATAACAGGACCAGTTGTTTTAGAGAGCGTCAGAGAAGCTCTTCATGTAGAGGAACCTCATGAAGGTGAAACGTAAATGATGAGAAGCCAGCTGTGTAAGAGGAGCATTCGACACAGAAGGAACCATAAGTACAAATGTCATGAGATGAGACATTTCTTCGGTATGTTGAAGACATCAGGACAGGTGAGTAGCATGCACCTGTGTCCCAGCTACACCAGAGGCTGAGGCAGGAAGATTATGTGAGCCCAGGAGCTTGAGGATGAAGTGAGTTATGATCATAGCACTGCACTGCATCCTTTTGTGATGTCTTTTTTTTTTTTTTTTTTTTAAGAAATGTCACTGTGTTCTGGGTGACAGAGCAAGATGACATTTCTGAAAAAAAAAAAAAAAAAAGCGGGGGGACATCACAAAAGACCATGGATAAAACTAAGTAAACCAGAGAAAGAAGAAGGAAGACAGAGAGATAAGTTGGGTGCACTGGCAAAGCCAGATAATGTTAGAATGACCAGGCCATGGGAAGAGTCAGATTCGAAACATACTTAGAAGCCACAGGAGACTTTTAAATGGGCATAGGAGGATCTGATTTGTAGTTTAGAATAATTTCTCCAGCTGCTGCATGTAAAACAGATCCTATGGAAGGGAGCAAATGTGGAGGCAGAAAAGCTACTGCAGAGGTGATAACATTAGGTAAAAGATCACAGTATCTGGGGAAAGGGTGGTTGAGGTAGAGAGAGGAAAAAGTAGTTGGTTTCAGAATACATTTTAATGGAAATGGAGTAGCAGACTGATGATTGGATAATGGGAATTGAGGGAAATCGAGGAATCCAGAATGACTTGTAAATTTTTGTCCTGAGAAATTGAGTGGATAATGATGGCATTTACTTAAAGAGCAAATACTTGTGGAGGTAAATTCTGGATATGTGGGGCAACCAAAGGTTTTGTTTATGCCATGTAAAGTTTGCATGCCAATTAGACATGAAGAGATACTGAGTGGAAAGCTGGATACTCAGGGGACCACAGTCTTCTGTTTCCTGGATTTCAGGTCCCTTTTAAACTGAAGCATAGTGAGGACAAGCATAAAGCACGACACAGACGGAAGATTGCACCTTAGCTCACTGCCCTGTGCACCCCGGTTACACTGTCTAAGAAAACACTCTGGATTCAATCCTTGGAAAAGTAGGTAGGAATTTGCTTTTCATGGAATCCAATCTGAACGGTTTATAAAAGAATCAAGTCAGTTATTCATGTGGCAGCATTATGTGCCCCTAAATTCTCTGATTTCCATTAACTAATCTCAAGTAAATAACAATAAGCAATGTGTCCAATATTTTGATCTCTCCAAAGTAGTAAGAGGCTCAAGATCAGAATCAATTTCTTTGCAGAAATTCCAATCTCTTCATCACTAACATGGTATTTACTCTCAGTATGTGCTGAGCTATCACTTCTGGAAGATTCTTTCCTGGTTAATTGAAACCTGTTGCATTGAGAAGTTCTCAGAAAGTCTGCCTTAATGAACTTTACTCAAGAGCCACAACTTTACATGTCAGACAACAAAAGAGACTTCGGCAGTTACCAAATCTGAAGTACTCATTGTGCATGCTAGCAATCTGGGACTAATAAGGTTAAATTGTCTGAGACCTCAAGGTGGAAATGACAGGTGGGTCTAGAACTCAAGTCTACCAATGACAGTCCAGTGTTATTGTCATTATCCTTTAGAATCGTTCATTTATTCATTCATCACACACTTATGAAGGCCCCATTATGTATTATACACTAAGCTTGAAGACCAAAACAAATCAGTAAGATCCCTATCTTAAAGATTCTTAGATCTAGTACATGACTTAGTATAAGTGGAGGAATTTTAATATAAGATTCAGTAGATGCTGTAATAAAATAATGAGCAAAACTATATAAAATCCCAGAGAAAGCTGAAACTTATCCTGTCTTGGATCTTTGGAAAATCCTAAAGAAATTTGCGAACTTTTATAGGGAGTCTTAAATAATGAAGAAATGTTTTCTAGGCAGAAAATGGAGGGAGAGATAGTTCAGAAAGGGACAACAACAGAGAAATTCAAAGTAGACCGAAGTGTGAATCATGGGGGAATGGAGGAAAGTGAGATTACAGAGGGGGTTTGGGGACAGACAGTACAAGCCTGGTAGACCCATCAAGGGAAGCTGGAGTCTATCTAGGAGGCCAGAAAGAGTCATGAAGCTTTGGAAGCAGGAGAGTGACATGTTCAAATTTGTTTTAAAGCCGCTTTGGCTACAGCATAGAAATTGAGGGCTGGGCATGGTGGCTCACGCCTGTAATCCCAGCACTTTGGGAGGCCGAGGTGGGTGGATCACGAGGTCAGGAGATCGAGACCATCCTGGCTAATATGGTGAAACACCGTCTTTACTAAAAATACAAAGAATTAGTCGGATGTGGTGGCGGGCGCCTGTAGTCCCAGCTACTCGGGAGGCTGAGGCAGGAGAATGGTGTGAACCCAGGAGGCGGAGCTTGCAGTGAGCCGAGATCGGGCCACTGCACTCCAGCCTGGGTGACAGAGAGAGATTCCATCTCAAAAAAAAAAAAAAAGAAAGAAAGAAAGAAATTGAGCAAAAGAAAGAGAAGCTGCCGATGGGGTGGAAAGAAATTGAGCAAAAGAAAGAGAAGCTGCCGATGGGGTGGTAGCTGTATGTTCACGGACATGTGCACCATATTGCTATGCTGTTGCAGTTTTGGAAGAGCGCTTGTGCTTCTGCCATGTGTACTCGTACACTTTTACATTAAAAATCTCTTATTAAGAGCTTACTAGGAGCAAAACACCAAGGAAAGTCCGGCATGGTACGGAGATTTCCATCTTCTTGCCCAGGAAAATGTTTATAAGGGAAAAGAACTAAAGAGATTCAAAGTGAGGAGAAGCTACTTCTCCTAATTTGTTGGAGAAATTAGAATGGCTTTTTGGAGTAAATAAAATTTGGCATGGAGGAGTGATGGATATCCAGGACTTTCCTAAGTAAAGGAGATTGACCGCTCTGACCAAAATGTCCTCCCTAACGCGTCCACTAAAATGCAAACTAAAAATTGAGACTAGGGCCAGGCACGGTGGCTCACACCTATAATCCCAGCACTTTGGGAGGCCGAGGCTGGTGGATCACGAGGTCAGGAGATCAAGATGATCCTTGCTAACATGGTGAAACCCCGTCTCCACTAAAAGTACAAAAAATTAGCCAGGCGTGGTGGCGGGTGCCTATAATCCCAGCTACTCAGGAGGCTGAGGCAGGAGAATCACTTGCATCCGGGAGGCGGAGCTTGCAGTGAGCCGAGATTGCGCCACTGCACTCGAGCCCGAAGCCCGAGTGAGACTCCGTCTTAAAATATATATATATATATATATATATATATATATACACACACACATAGAGAGTGTCTATTTCTAACTTCTCTTCACTATTTCCTTCTTAGAAGTCAGAATGAAAGAAGTGCTCTAACAATGTCATCAACCTCGATTAAGCCTCAATCAAGACAAAATTTGTGCTTGAAAACCTAAAGAGGAGAACTACCACTGTTTCTTTTTGTTACATGACAGCAAACAATATGAGTCTGGTTTCCATGGAATTGACTAGCTGCAGGGGCAGGTAGAAACTCAGCCAAAAGAATTGAGTTAGAATTCTAAGGCTTTGGTGTGCACTCAACCTGACTGTAGATAATTCAGCTAATTTTTCCTTCAAGGTTTCCAACCATAAGCCCCTAGGCATAAAGCACTATCTGATTGTCTCTGGCCATTTTAAAGTTCACACCAACAGGTTGGTCTAGATAGGCTTATTTTATTTTGAAACTAAGCCCAAGTCCAGTTTGAGTTAATGTCAGAAATATAACCCAAATCATTAATCGGTCAATCTATTTATCAAAGCTCGCCCCATCTGTAAATAATTAGTTGCAGCCCATTTTACACTGTGGGTAAATAAAGTGTTTCTATTGCTCTCTTGGTATTGTTTCTGAAAAGCCATTGTTGTCACCTCTTATATATGGCCATAAGCAAGCTCTCAACAGCGTAACTGGAAGACCAAAGAAAGAAATTAACTGAGCCATCCTGCATTAGTAAGGAAGGTGCTGATAGATAGCAGCAAAATCAAACCAGTTAGGAGTGGACCAGACGAGAGGGCCTTCTCTTTCAGTTACCAATGCATCTGGCCTGTGTCCATGGCTAGATCATATATCTGACAATATCCTCCCTTTTAATGCTTTGCAGATCCAAGCTATAGTATCATACCCTAAGACTGAACTCTGCAGGGAAATTATGTCAAGCCATAGCCAAGAAAGTAGGATTGTAAAAATCACCCCAGGAACCCAGCTGCCTGGATTTCACCTTCAGAAAACAAGGGAGAACGTGTGCCAAAAGGTGGCGCTGTGAGACTGAGAATAATGCCCGATGCTACACTTTAGTCTCAAGTCTGAAAATATTATGCTCAGCACTTACCCCAGGGGGAAAAAAAAATAGAAGTTAGCTTTATTTTTAGAATTTATCTCTGTGCACTCAGGATGGACTTAAGATTCCCATAAACTAATCTTCCTGGTTGATTATGCTTAGACAACAGATTCCCAGTGTGGGCAGGAAACAAAATAATTTCTATAAAACCTCTGTGTTAAATGTGTTCATTATTTGGATCTTTTGACCTGAATGGCAGTATTATTTTATAAGAATGGAGAAAATCAACATGTCTTCTAAAAAAGATAAGGTTTCTGCAAACTATTGGGAAAATGACTTGGCAGGCAATGAGGAATATTGATCTGTGCCAATAAGAACATAAAACAAATAGTCCTGCAGCTTTCGCATAGGGTGTTGGAGAATGCACCTTTTACAAAGAGAGATCTCATTGCTCAGCACTGTTTGAAATATAAGTGGGCATTCTTTGACCACAGCTAAGCTCCCAACATTTTAAAAGGTCTGCAGAGAAACTGAAATGTAGAAAAGCCCCATTGTGTCTATGTGACTGAGTTTCTTTCTAGCCAGGAGTTTCATGGAATAAACATCAAAGTTCCTGCTTGCATTTATGGCAAAGGAGATCACATTCTCCAGCAAACCTTATTCCCTGAGCACCGAATATGTACATCATATCGCTGCAGGGACCGAAGTGAGACAAGTACATCCAAAGTTCATTCTCCTTGAGCCACCCCTCAAAAAATACACCAAATAAGAGACCTGTGATACCTTCTTGATCATCAACGTGATGGAATTTCATGCTATTAAGCTAAGACAAGTTCTATAAGCCCAAATTTGTGGTCTCTTTAAATCACCATAGTAGGGTTTTTCTGGTTGAAGTTCATTAAAATATATAACCTCAGAATTTGAATGGACCCAAATGATTGCTTACATTTATTTCACTCTGGATTTTTGTGTCTGTAATGATGCCATGTACTTCACAAATCTTTTCAAATCTTTAAAAGATGTATTATCTTTGCATATTAACAATCCATTGCGTTTGTCCCTAATTTACAAATAAAGAAATAGGCCAGGCACAGGGGCTCACACCTGTAATCCCAGCACTTTGGGAGGCCGAGGCAGGAGGATCATGAGGTCAAGAGATCGAGACCATCCTGGCTAACATGGTGAAACCCTGTCTCTACTAAAAATACAAAAAATTAGCCAGGCATTGTGGCAGGCACCTATAGTCCCAGCTACTTGGGAGGCTGAAGCAGGAGAATCACTTGAACCCAGGAGGCAGAGGTAGCAGTGAGCCGAGATCACACCACTGCCACTGCACTCTAGCCTGGGGGACAGAGCAAGACTCTGTGAAAAAAAAATAAATAAATAAAGAAGAGCAGGTTAGAAAAATTTAGTGATTTGTTCAAAATTAATTAATAAAAGACAAAGCCATAGATTTTAATTCAATTATAAATGATCCTAGAGTCTGTGCTGTGTCAGTTTTCAAGACCTGAAAAATCATGTCGTCGAGTCTAAACACCAAAAGAGATTGCATCAGCTCCCTAACATGTCCACTAAATATTCACTCAGTCTCCCAAACACAAGAAACTCACTCCTTTCTGAGGCTGGTCGTTGCATTTTTGAGCAATTTTAGTTATTTTAAAACTCTGATGATCATATTTTCAAAGAATGGCAAAACCTTGATGTAGAAATGAAAGAGATAATTGTAAAAATCCAGGAAATTCAGAAGCTGCAGCTCACAAATTATTTTGCCCACTTTACTTTGAATGTGTTAACTCCTGGGAATGATGCATGAAGCCGCTGACATTGCAACAGATGGTGCTTTGGAAGAGATTCCTTTCTGAACTGCCTGGCCCTCTTATGGAAATCCTGTGAGGGGCGATCTCTGGTGACCAGGCTTAGCAGGAAGAGGAATGTGCATCCGACCTTGTGCAGAAGGTGTCCCCCAGCTGTTTTTGCAAATACCTGTTTTGTCACAGGGGGTGGCTAGGTCACAAAACCTGGAGTGGCTCATGGCTTCATAGTAATATAAGTCTACCAACCTCCAAGAGACACTTCAAATCTCATTGCCAAAAGCACCTAATTGCTGCATCTACTGAGCCCAGCAGGTCCTATGATAAAATTCAGTGCATTACATACTGACCTAATTCTTACCTATTCCTATCCCAAACCCTTTTTCCATCTTCCTTTGCCTTCAAAATCAGGAATATGAGACTGTATCCATACGGCATTGCCATGTAAACTACTGGATGCACAGATACATTTGAATTGCAGATCAACAACTCATTTTTTAGTATAAGCACAGGACATGCTCATACTGAAAAATACTTGTTGTTTGCATGCAATTCAAATGTAACTGGGCATTCTGTGTTTTTATTTGCTAAATCTGGTGACCCTAACCCATACAACAGCAAATCTATATTTTATTAAAGTATAAATGAGTACCTTATTGTATATAACAGCCATATTGAATGATTTTTGAATAGAAAAAGCCAAACTATGTTCCAAACATCTTTTAAATCTTTTTATAAGGCCAGGGATCCCTTTGTAATTAGTAAAACGAAAGCACTCCTGGATTTGCATAAACTCAGGTTTCCATACCTCAGATCTGTTTGAAGTGAAGCTCTCTCAAATTCCCTCAGTTAGTGATAATGGTGGTCCTTACAGGAAGTACCTATGTTTCATTCCCTAACATTTGTTTTCCTCACCAAGGCGTTACCATTAACTTTGAATGGGTCAAGTTCATGCTCCCCCAATGCTGCCTCTTTATTGACTTGTCCTGCTCTATGTGGATGAAGAGGCTCCAGAGATCCTAAAGCTGTGCTTTGGACATAGTTTAGTGGCAAGCACAGGGAAAAGTGTACAGAAGAAGACAATAGGCTGGAATCAGAGGCTTCCAAAAATAAAATTGATTTTCTTTCTTTAAGAATTCCCAAGTTTGTCTTAGGGACAAAGCCACTGGATTTAGCAAATAAAAATACAAAGCACCCAGTTAAATTTGAATTTCAGATAAACAACAAGTAATGTTTTAATATAAATGTCTCATGTATTGCATGAGATACCCTTATACTTAAACATTACTCATAGTTTATCTGAAGTTCAAATTTAACTGGCACCTTGTGTTTTATCTGGAAAGGCTACTTGGTAACATGGGGAGATGCTTGCTGTCCTCAGCACTGAGGTGTAAAATATGTAGGATGACTGGCACAAAATAGGCAACAACAATAGCAACAAATAAACAGTCACAACAGCAGCAGCAGCAGCACTCAACAAACGCCAGCCTGGATGGATTTCCTTTAAGGCCCAAGAAACGGTTTCCAAGTGCTCCTCTCAAGCTGGGCTCTTCCTTCGTATTGCCCCCTGCTATGGTTTCAGTGTGTCCCCTCTAAAATTCAGGTGTTGCCTATGTGATGGTTTCAAGGGGTGGGGTCTTTAAGAGGTAATTAGGTCAACCTCTCCTACTCAGTTTCTTCATCTGAAAAATGGAATTGATGATGGTAATAGCCTTCCAGCATTCATCCCAGGATATTCATGAGAAGCTTTACCATTCAAGGGCCTTGTGTATGTAAATGATTATGCTACACTTATTTTTCAGGTCTGGTTTCCTCTAATAATAGAAACAATAAACTGTTTGATATTTCTTGGCATCATTGATAAATCAAAAGTATGTTCCCCTTCTGTTCTATATTTTGCAAAATAATGAGGAAAAGAAAGAACAGGGTTACTGAGCTCTTTGTTGGAATTTTCAGGGAGTTTTGGATAGAAATTAAAACCAAGAGTAATTAAAGCAGCAGTTCACTGACTGAATGATTATCAGACTCAACTGCAGACCAGGTAGAACTTGAACGCCCAGATCCAGCACACACTTGCTGAATTAGGATGTTTTGGGGTGTAACTTGGAAGCGTGTCCTTTGTAAAAGTTCCATAGGTCATTCTGATGATCAGCCAGGCTTGGGAATGACTGATCTAGATGGAGGATAAATATGGGTTACCTGATCGATGTGACGTCTTAATTAGTAGATACATGTAACAATTGCTCCCTTTTCACCATTTCCACATGCCTTCCTCTCCCAGGAAGAAATGGCCACAACTCACCACTCACAAGTCCAGATCTGTTTAGTTCCTTCATTCTTACCATGTTATAATCTGGCCAGCCAGAGGATTTAGGAATTGATTAATTTGGGAATCTAAATTGATGATTTAGAAAGATATCTAGGAGGTAAAAGTCAGGAGGGTTTGATAGTAGATTGAAAGTGAAGAGGGAGAGGAAAATGGTAAGAAGAATGACCTGTTTTCTTGTTTGAGCAACAGAGTATGTGAACACATGGATCCTTCTGAGAGAGATGGAATTTAAAACAAGAGGGTGGAGTCAATTGTTTTAGTAGATACGTGTGACAATTGCTCCCTTTTCACCATTTCCCCATGCCTTCCTCCCCCAGAAAGAAATGGCCACAACTAAGAAATAAGAAACAAGTTTGAAGATGCAGGCAAAGTCTCTATTCACCCACTCATTCAACCGTCCAATTATATCCTTCAGCACTAACAGAGAAAAACCTCTTCAGCACACTGGTGCTTTCCACAGCTCTTCTCAGGGGTCAGTCTGGTAATGAGTTTGGGACTTCAAAACATGCCATGCAGCCAGCCAAACTGCTCCTCTATAGTAGTCATGAGGACCTCCACGCTCCTGAGCCCAACAGACATCTTTCAGTTCTCATGGCACCTGACAACTGCATTGCATTTGATAGGGTTCTTTCCATTCTCCTGGTTTATTTTCATTTCTCCAAATATAGTTCTTTTTCCCTACCAGGTCCTCCACCAATTTGACCTCTTCAGTTGGAATTCCTCAAGCCTCAGTTTTGAGCCCCCTTTTCCTCTTACTCTATGCTTTCTGTAAAAACAATTGACTCCACACTCTTGTTTTAAATTCCATCTCTCTGAGAAGGATCCATGTGTTCACATACTCTGTTGCTCAAGAAAGAAAACACATCATTCTTCTTACCATTTTCATCTCTCTCTTCACTTTCAATCTACTACCAAATCCTACTGACTTTTGCGTCCTAGATAGCTCTCTAAATCATCAGTTTCATTTTGTTTCTACCATCATCATCCAAACCCAAGCCACAGCCAGTACTCACTGGCTCCCAATGGCTATCTTTGCTTCCACTCATGACTCCCATCTTGTCCCTGTTTTCCAAGGAGCAATTAAAACAAGTGTTTAAAGATTTAAATCATGTTTTCTCTTCTACTTAAAATGTCTAATTTAGTGGCTTCCTTGCATACTTAAAGATATAACAGTCTTAATAGAAATCCCAAAGCCTCCATTTACCCCGCACTTAATTGACATTTCCAGACTCACCCTATACCACCTCCTCCCTCTTGTCAGGCTGTAGACACACCGGCCTTTCTAAACTTACTGACATTCACCAAGATCTTTTCTCTAATCTGCTATGGACTCTGTCTGAAATGCCTTTCCTCCTCTCTGGAGATCATCTCTACCCCTTCTTCAGGTCTCATAGTTAACAGTTCTTCCTCAGGGAAACCTGTACTTCTCTGCCTGTATTATACTTTCCTCTTAACAGATAGCACTCCCAGATTCATATATATGTATGTATATATATGTATATATGAATCTAGCTATCTATCTATATAGTTTTTTTTTTTTTTTTGAGACAGAGTCTGCCTCTGTTGGCCAGGCTGGAGTACAATAGCATGATCTCAGCTCACTGCAACCTGTTCCTTCTGGGTTCAAGTGATTCTTCTGCCTCAACCTCTCGAGTAGCTGGGATTACAGATATGCACCACCACTCCCGGCTAATTTTTGTATTTTCGGTAGAGTTGGGGTGTCACCATATTGGCCAGGCTGGTCTTGAACTCCTGACCTCAAGTGATCCATCAGCCTCGGCCTCCTATGGTGCTAGGATTACAGGCATGTGCCACCATGCTCAGCCCCACACTCATATTTTTATATGTGTGGCTCTCTATTTAATATGTGCCTCCCCCACTTACTGTGGACTCCCTAAAAGCATGGAACATATTTGTTGGCTTACCACTGTGAAATTAACAGAAAACTGGTACTTACTAAATGCTCGTTGAATATTTGTTATATAAATGAACTGATATATGACTAAATGGAGGAAAAAGAGCCACTCCCCATCTTTTACTCCTTCTCACACTATTGCATGTTTGGCTTGCATTTCGAGATTTTGCTTTTTTTCCATCTGAGTGGTTCTCCCAGGTCCAATTATACCTGAGCTTCCCCTGCTTCTTTTGCAGCTCCGGCCAAGCCACTAGATTCCTCTGAATGTTAATCAAGCCATCTGGAAAATAGGGCATGAAATTGTATGTCCCTGACTAGCAGCAGATGCAGCAACTAAGCTGAGCTGTGTTTCCTTTTCAGTAACTAATTGCACACATGCTACAATACAGAGAAAAACATTATAAATCAATTAGGCTATTACAGCAACATTGTGCTCTGTAACTAGAGAACTAGGCCTTGTGTTGCATAGTGGGAGACAGGAGCACCTGATTCTCCTTGCAATGGCCTTGGATAATTACTTACATCATTTCATTACATTTAATTGTCTCACCTCCAATGCAGATTTCCAGGAAGATTTGTTTACTGATCTTTCTTAAGGGATCTGATTTCCTGGGTTGGCAGGTGTCATGTTGCTGGAGGAAGACAGTGGCTTAAAAATATTATTGAAATAAAACACACATGTAAGTGTTTGATGCTCATGCTGTCTTCAAGAGTCAAGGTCAGTGGTCAGTTGGTGCTTTGGGCCAGAGTTACAGGAGCAAGGGGAAAGTGAAACCATGCAGTAGCTGTGGAGTTGGCAATGTCCCCAAATGCCCAAGGCTTAGGAGACATTTATATGGGCATAATAGAAATCAGATGAGCTGGATTTTGGGGAGGTGGAGAGAGGGAGAGTGGAGAGAGGGGACTGTAAAAGGTACTTAGTATTCTCTATTTCTCCTCCTTGCTGTCTTTAACTTTTATGGGAAGTGAACTTAGAGAGAAAGTACTCGAATGTGCTTCTGGAGACAAATCTTTCACATTTTTGCAGTCCACAGAGGAGGGGGCAGGCAAGAGAAAGAGGCCAGAGTTTTACTAAAGATACAGAAAATGTTGTAAAAGAAGGTAAATATGGATTTTAGAGGAAGCCTCTAATACAATTGTTGGATATTCAACGGGTTTGTTGGAAATTTGCAAACTCATCTGGATAATTTGGATGAGAATGTTCCATCAGGACTATAGTTATCTGAAAGGGAATGCAGACATGTTGTGATCAACTTTTCTCTAATTATGCCATGTGTTAATTTTGTCTTATCACACAGTTGTCCTCAATCCTGGCTGCACATTAAGTGATGTGAGAAGCTTCATAAATGGAGCAATGTTCCTAGGATCTCTGGAGGGGGGACTTAGGCATTGGCATTCTTTAAAAGTTCTCCAGATCATTCTCTTATGCAGTAGTGTTAAGAGCAGAGAACTGTAACCAAGATCTTGAAACCAGCAACTTCAATACATGCATAAATTATCCCATTGAGCCCCTAGATGTTGATATGCATTATCTCAGTTTAATATTCACAGTTTGTCTCCATGAGGTCATACAGCTGTTAGAGGTTGCTCGGAGAGTAAGAAGCAGAATGAGAACGAGAACAGAAGCTCACTTTGGCCTGAAGGCTCATGTGCTGAGCATCTTCCCTTGTCTGTCTCCACCCCTAGCCTGGTGCCCAGCATGCAGAAGACCTTCAGTAAGTACCAGGTTGCTGACTAAGTAACTGAGGCAATGACTCACAGTTGGACCATTCCCATGCTCAAATTCCACAAGAATCTTGTTATCACCTGCACATTGCTTAGGCAAACATTATTCTAGACAAAAATGGAACCCCAGAAATCTCAGTCAACATCCCTCACTCAAACCCTAGCACCTGGCTTCCTTCTAACAGTGCCCTCTGTTGAGTGTTCACCTGGGGTATCCAGGACTGCAGCTGCTGTCTCTATAAGTCCAGGCCTGGGTCACGGGGTGGGGAGAAAACAATGAGTGTTTTGGTTGTCTGGTGATATCCGGTGCCACTTTGTGCCGCTTGTTACAAATTCAGTCCCATTTCCTGTGAACTGTCTCTTTGGGCTTGACTCCCCAGCACCATACAGGGGCTCCAGGGACACTTGCAAAACAATCTGTGCTCTGACCTTGGTGTCCCTGGACCCATAAATCACCTAAGGCAGGGAGACTGCTCACACTTCAAGTAGTGGCCTGGGGACAAGATGGATCAGGAAGCAGAAAATAGAAAAGTATGGGGGTGAGGAGCCAGGGCAGGAGAGGAAGGTTATAAGGAGGAACAATGAGAGATGGACAGAGCTTTTTATTCTCTACAGAATGGCTGTTTCCTAGACGTCACAGGATTATCATGCAGTGGAGATTGCAAGAGGCCAATTTGGGGGTGAGGAGGGATTACCGAGTACATATTTTATCACTGTGATGTGACTCAAGGGCATCATTCCCTGTAAACAACTTTTGAGTAGGAGAGTTTTCTCTGGATAAGAAATTAACCAGTTAGCAGTCAAGAAATGGCAAAAGCTCAAGTAACAATTCTTTATACTTAATACTGTTAAACTCATTCATTCATTCATTCATTCATTCAGCAGAAGCGTGTCCGGGTACATCACTGTACAAGGCATTGGGCTGATTGTTAGATATATAGCAGCCTCCAAGAACATCATACTCGACCCCAGGAACTACAGTCCAGTGGGAAACACAGATATGGATCAAAAAGTACAATGCGAAGAACATAGTAGGAGGAAAGAAACAGGAGCATGCATTATGTCATTTATTATTATTTTTATTTGAGACAGAGTCTTGCTGTCAGCCAGGCTGCAGTACAGTGACATGATCTCATCTCACTGCAACCTCCACCTCCCAGGCTCAAGTGGTTCTCCTGCCTCAGCCTCCAGAGTAGCTGGGATTACAGGCACCCACTACCACACCTGGCTAATTTTTGTGTTTTTAGTAGAGATGGGATTTCACCATATTGACCAGGCTGATCTCAAACTCCCGACCTCAGCTAATCTGCCTGCCTCGGCCTCCCAAAATGCTGGGATTACATAGGCATGAGCCCCCATACCTGGCCTATTTTTTAAACACAACTTTTTGATGATTAACCTCATTATAAAATTCATTTATTAATGTCATTTCGTATTGAGGATCTGAGAGGTTAGGTGGTCAGGACTTGAACATGCATATTCCGCCTTTAGTTCCTCCTCTCCTGTTACTCTGTAATCAATACCATGAAACCTCCCCAGGTTAGCTGCTTTCCACCCTTGTAGCCTGAGGCCTGAGACTGCTTCCACCATACTGAATACCATTCTGTGGTGCTTCAGTGTTAACACCTGTCATAAGCAATAGGCTTTGCAACAGTGTCCCCTGGCTTCTCAGTCCAATGCCTAAGGTGACCCAAGCCCAATCAGCAACGCAATTAGGCGATGAAAACAGCTACACAGGGAAAATCAGAACCACGAAAGTGGCTCAGGTCCAAACCATCTTTGCACCAGGTGGCTTGCGGAAACCCAGATCTCGTTTGCTTGCTTGCCGATGCTAAATTTGGGGATATGCATGCCTTTTAAAATAAGAAAGTATTTATTCTTAGACACTCTTAGACTGTTTTGAAGCTAGAGCCATTGTAGTTTTGCACACTTACTTCATAAAGGAACTGTACCTATAGTTTAAAAGTTGTTATTGTGTAATTGTCATGTAATGATTATCTCCTTGCTCTCCTTACCAGGCTGATTATGTATAAGTTGATTTCCCTGTTTCAGGAGGGGTTTTCTAATGCATATGATATAGACAGTCTTCTCTATTTACACTTCAGTTTTTAAAAAACTAGTTTTTTTTAAAAAAAAAAAGAAAGTCATAATCTGTTTCTTTTCAAAGTCCTAGATGCAATGGGATTAAACTTGGACAAAATGGGATTAAACTTGGACAAACACTACCTATTTGGACTTGTGATGATGGCTTTCAAACTTCTTAAAGAAATGAAGTATTTTTTCCAGAAGAAATCTTACACAAGAAGCCCAGCATACTGAGTCAAGCGTATGTAGGTGGAAGATATCTGGTTGAGACCAAGTAGAGATAAACCTGTAGATTCAACTGTACCACTACAGTGAATTCTAAGAATCCACTGACTGTGATCTGTAAGCTCCTACTCCACAGGAGGTCAGGGCATACAGCTTGAAACTGGAAGGCAGAAGAGTGACAGGGAAGGATCACGGACTCCGAAATTAGAGCTATCTGTGTTTTAATACTAGTTCCAATAGGCACAATGGTTTTGGATAAATGGTTTAAATTATCTGAGTCTCAATTTCTTTCTCTGCAAAAAGGGATGATTAGTACATATGTACTAGGGTTCTTATAGAAAATTGTATAACTTGTTAAACACACATGTGCTGAGTGCTTGGTGCCCAGTATGCACTGAATAAATGCTAGCTCCTTGCCTTTCATCTCTATGACCCTTCCCAAATCTCCCAGCCCCATATTGCTTAATGTAGTATGTGTATATTTGGGAAAATTTGTGTGCACATTTACAGATGGGATCCCACTCTTCCATTGATAGACTGTCTTTTCAGATGTGCCTTACTTTCATTGCATTGGTTTTTCAACTGCAAGTGAACATATAGGTTTTAAGCATGCCTAGGTCTTATCTTTTTGGTCAAATATCTAATGCCCTCAATAACAGTTGTAAATCATTCTTTTGTAATTTGATCATTCATTTTTATAAAGTAAAACACAACTGCACTCTGTAAAAATAGACTTCATTTGCTCTTTCCTTCTAGTGCAGCAAATGACAGACACTTTAATAACACACATTTAACTTCAGCAAACAAATCATGTATATTTTAGACATAACTGTCAAGTATAGAACTGATGTCATCCAACTTACCAACCTATATCACAAAAGAATGCCCAGTAGCAGATATTAGGATGGGGCAAAACTGAAAGAAGGATTGACTTCATCAAACCCTTGACGGTATACAAAATGGAAACCACTCAAGTTCAACCGAAGAAAAGGATATCCTGCCAGATCTAGGGGTAAAAAGCAGAAGAAGTGTAGGAATGAATTTAAACTACTGACTTACATGTTGTCAGGAGTCTATTTCTATTCCTCAATTTTACTCCTTTTTGTACAATTGTGTGC